>NW_006408945.1:1383856-1385582 GCF_000296735.1 Chrysochloris asiatica | reverse complement strand
TTGAGATGCAATCCAAACTGAAGGCTGTGCTCTTTGATCTTCATCAGTAAACAGTTTAAGTCCTCTTCACTTTCAGCAAGCAATGTTGTATCATTTGCATATCACAGGTTGTTAATGGTCTTCCTCCAATCCTGATGTCACATTCTTCTTCATATAACCCGGCTTCTCTGATGATTTGCTCAGCATACAGGTTGAATAATATGGGGAAACAATACACCTCTGTCGCACACCTTTCTTAATTTTAAATCATTCAGTGTTCCCACGTTCTGTTTGAACAACTGCTTCTTGGTCCAGGTACAGATTTCTCACGAGCACAACTAAGTAGTCAGGAATACTCATACTTCACAATGTTGTCCATAGTTTTTCATGATCCACACAATCGAAAACCTTTGCATAGTCAATAAAGCACAGGTAAACATCTTTGTGATATTCTCTTCTTTCAGACAAGATCCATCAGACATCAGCAATGATATCCCTCATTCCACGTCCTCTTCTGAATCCAGCTTGAACCTCTGGAAGTTCTCTGTCAATGTTTGCTTGCAAACATTACCATTAGTAAAACTTTACTCGCATGGGATATCAAATAGATAGTCCAATGATTTCCATATTCCATTTGGTTACCTCTCTTTGGAATGGGCACAAATATAGATCTCTTCCAATAAGTTGGCCAGATGGTTGTCTTCCAAATTTCCTGTGCCGCCTCATTTTCTTGAAAGATTTCAATTTTTATTTCATCTATTACCGGAGCCTTGTTCTTTGTCAATTCTTTCAATGCACGTTGGACTTCTTCCTCTAGGATCATTGGTTCTTGATCATATGCTATCTCTTGAAACGTTGAACATCAACCATTTCATTTTGGTACAGTGACTCTGTATATTACTTCCATATTCTTTTGATGCTTTCTGCATCATTCAATAATTTGCCCAGAGAATCCTTCAAAAATGAAAGTTGAGGCTTGAATTTTTTCTTCGGTTCCCCCAGCTTGAGAAATGCTGAGTGTGTTCTTCCTTTTTGGTTTTCTGACTCCAGATATTTGCCCATTTTGTTTTACTATTTGACTTTGTCTTTTCAAGCTGACCTTTGAAATTTTCTGTTCAGCTCTTGTACCTCCTCATTTCTTCCTTTTGCTTTAGCATCTCTACACTGGAGAGCAAGTTTCAGTGTCTCTTCTGACATCCTTTTTGGCCTTTTCCTTCTTTCTTGTCTTCTTAGTTACTTTTTGCTTACTTCATGTATGCTGTTCTTGATGTCATCCCACAACTCTTCTGGTCTTTGATCTTTAGTGTTTAATGTATCATATCTGTTCTTCAGATGATCTCTAAATTCAGGTAGTATATACTCAAATCATATTTTTGGCTCTCATGGACTTGTTTTCATTTTCTTCAACTTCAGTTTGAATTTGCATATGAGTAATTGATGGTCTGTTCCACAATCTGCCCCTGGGCTTGTTTTGACCAATAATATAGAGGTTTTCTATCATCTGTTTCCACAGATGTTGTCAATTTGATTTCTATGTATTCCATCTGGTGAGGTCCATGTGTATAATTGTCTCTTATGCTGTCTAAAGAAAGTTTATTTGAAATGAACAAATCATTAGTATTGCTGAATTCTATCATGCAGTCTCCAGCATCATTTCTGTCACCAAGGCCATATTTTCCAACTTCTGATCCTTCCTTTTTGCTCCCAACCTTTGCATTCCACTCATCTGCAATGATGATCAATACAT
>NW_006408945.1:1378058-1383756 GCF_000296735.1 Chrysochloris asiatica | reverse complement strand
TCATATGCATGCAAAACCTGGACAGTGAATAAGGAAGATCATAGAAGAATTGATGCATTTGAGTTATGGTGTTGGAGGAGAATATTGTAAGTGCCATGAGCTTCCGAAAGAATTAATAGATCCGTGTTGAAAGAAGTGCATCCAGAGTGTTCCTTGGAGGCCAGGATGGCCACAACTTTTTCTCTCATACTTTGGACATATTGTAAGGTGGGACCAGTTGCTGGAGAAAGCTATAATGTTTGATAAAGTGAAGGGTCAGAGAAAAAGAGGATGACCCCCCAGAGAGATGGTTTGGCAAAGTGGTATCATCAATGGGCTCAAGTGTGGCAACAATTATGAGGTTGGCCCAGGACCAGACAATGTTTCATTCTGTTGTGCATAGGGTCACTATGAATCAGTACCAACTCGATGGCACCTAACAACAACAATACCGTACCTTTTCTAAAAGGATCCCACACATTTAAAGCATAGAAATACAAGTAGGTTAGTAAACAATTACATTGTTAGCTGCCACTAAGTCAGCACCATTCTCATGGGAAATGTTTGCACAAATGAAGGAAATACTGCCTGGTCTGGACACACAGTTGGTTGCAGACCATACTGCTGTGATTTAAATGATTATCATTGACGATTTTTTAAAAATAGGTTATCAGGGCGTTTTCTGTATTCATCTCAGTACTAAGCTTCTTGAAACCTGTTGAACATCATAGCAACACACAATCTTCCACTGACAGATGAGCAGTGGTTATACATGAGGTAAATTGACCAGTAATTGAACCAAGTCTCTTACAAGGAAAGCTAGAATTCTACCATTGAACCATGCTGCCCTCATAGAAACAGCTATGACTTACGTTATTGAGTTTCTTAACATCTACCAGTAACTGATCATCAATTTACAATCCTAACAAGAAGTCCTGGTATGATGCTGTAGGATAAATACTGGATTGCACAGTTGGTTTGAACATCAAGGTCAGCAGTTCAAACCCATCAGCTGTTCCTTGGAAACCATATACAGGGTCTCTGAGTAGGAACCAACTCCACGCAGTTAACAACAGTGACAATCCCAACAACGTGTTTACTGTCTTCTCTTCATTTTTCAGGTAAAAAAAATAAGGTTGAAAATTTGAGGAAATTGCCCAAAATTGCAGAGCTAATGAATACTGAGTTAAGATTTAAATCCTTCTGATTTCCAAGTTCATGTTCTTCCTAAGTACTGTATTATTCTCATACACAATTAAGAATAACAGTCTAGAAAACTCTACAATGAATGCCTCAAAAGGAAGAGACACCTACTCACTATAAATTGTTACAAAAAGTATCAAAAAGAATTGGTCAATGTTCAACCATTTCAGGAGGTAGCATATGATCAATAACCAGAGGTGTTGAAAGAAGTCCAAAATGCACTGATGGCATTGGTGAAAAACAAGCCTCAAAGAATTGAAATGCTTCAACCAACTGATGCAGCTTGTCTGTGTCAAGAAATTTGGAAGAAATCCACCTGACCAACAGATTGAAATCTATCCATACTTGCTTATGGAATGCAGAAATCATAAAGCAATATAATAAATATAGCATGAAAGTAAAATATTTGCTGAAGATAAATTAAAAACACAGCAACAACAAAAATGGTTGCAAGCCTACATCAACAGAAAACTGTCACAAATTCAAGCCAGATCCAGAAGTAGATATGGAACTAGGGATATCATTGCTGACATCAGATGGATCTTTGCAGAGAATACCCAGAAGATGTCTGCATATGCTTTATTGACTATGCAAAAAAAAAAGACATTCGTCTGTGTGGATCATATCAAACTATGGATAACATTGCAAAGAGTGGGTATTCCAGATCACTTCATTGCACTAATAAAGAACCTGTACATAGACCAAGAGGCAGTTGTTTGAACAAGGCAATACTGAACGGTCTAACATCAGTTAAAGTATGTGCCAGTTTTTATCCTTTTGCCCTACTTATTCAGTATGTCTGCCAAGCAAATAATCACAGAAGCTGAATTATATGAAGAAGAACATCGAATCAGGATTGGAGGAAGACTCATTAACAACCTGTGATATACAGATGATAACACCTTGCTTGCTATAAGTGAAGAGGACTTAAAATATTTACTGATGACAGCAGTCTACAGTATGGATTGCACCTCAATGTAAACAAAACAAAATTCTGACATCTGGACAAATTAACAATATAATGATAAACAGAGAAGGGATTTTAAAAAAATACTTCATTTTTCATGTATTCACAATCAATTCTCAGGAAATCAAAAGTCAATAAATCAAAGGAAATATTGCATTAGGTCAATATAAATATTGCATTAGGTCAATACAAAAAATAGGTACTTAACATAGCAATTCTTAACAACCCTGTGTAGGATTTCGAAGGAACAGCTGGTGAGTTTGAACTGCCAACCTTTTAGTTGAAACTGACCTTGAGGTCCAGTATTTTATCCTACAGTGCCACACGAGGCCTCCATTTTGAAGCTAGCAAATAAAGTAAGTATTAGAGTTTAAGTAATGCTGTACATTTTTGTTACAGATGTATACAGTAGGGTTTGACCACCTCATTTTTGTGAGCTGCCATCCATTCAGCTCCTGATTAATAATGACTCTATGCATAATAGGATTTGACATTTGTTGCCAATAGAGTTTTCATTGGCTGATTTTTCAGAAGTGGATTACCAGGCCTTTCTTCCTAATCCAGTTTGCTCTGAAAGCGCCATTGAATCCTATTCAGTATTATAGCACACCCAGTATCCACTGACTCACTGGTGGAGGTTGCTCATGAAGTGTGTAGTTGTTGCTGTTAAGTGCCTTCAAGTTGGTTCTGACTCATCCATAACCTTGATGAGGTTTCTGTAGAATGGCTGTTGGGTTTGGGTTTCCAAAATATTGGTTAGCAGTTCAGTGCTTATCCTTATCACCACACCAACACTTGAGAGACACTGCCTGGGAATTAAATCCTGGTATGAAAGGTGAGATTTCTAACACTGAACCATAACTGCCCCTCTAGGTCACCTTGTTATTGTAGTTAGGTGTCATTGAGTCAAAACTGACTCATAGCGACCCTATGCACAATAGAACGAAACAGTTCATGGTGCTATGCCCACCTCACAATCGTTGCTATGTTTGAGTCCATTTTTGCTGACACTGTGACAATCCATCTTGTTGAAGGTCTTCCTCTTTTTCTCCAACACTCCACTTTGCTGAACATGATTATCTTTCTCCAGGGACTGGTCCCTCCTAATATGTCTGAAGCATGGAAGAAGTCTGGCCATCCTTGCATCCAAGGAACATCCTGGCTGGTTTTCTTTCAACACAGATCAGTGTGTTCTTTTGGCAGTCCATGGTACTTTTAATATTCTCCTCCAATACCAAAATTCAAATGCATCAATTCTTCTATGACTTTCCTTATTCACTGTCTGACTTTCGCATGCATATGTTGTTGCTGTTGTGTGCTGCTGAATCAATGCCAACCCATAGCAACCACTCTATAGGGTTTCTGAGTAGTAGTTGGTGAACTTGAAATGCCAACTTTGTAGTTCAAACTGACCTTGCAGTCCAGCACATTAACACATAGAACCGCACCAAGACTCCATAAAGCCTACAGCATCTGGTATTTCCTGGCAGTCTCCAATCCAATCCAAGTACTAACCACACTCAACACTGCTTAGCTTCCAAGATCAGATGAGATTACAAGCATTCAGGGTGGTATGGTGATAAACACATGCATATGAGGTTATTGAAAATATCATGGCTTGGGACAGGTACACCTTAGTCCCTCAAACTGACATCTTTGCTCTTGAATACTTTAAAGAGGTCTTTGACAGCAGATTTGCCTAATGCTTTTGATTTCTTGACTCTTGCTTCCATGAGTGCTGATGGTTAATCCAAGCAACATGAAGTCCTTGGCAACTTCAATCTTTTCTCCAAATATATGGATGTACTTTAGTCCACTGGTGAGGATTTTTGTCTTCTTTACAATGAGGAGCAATCTATACTAACAATGTGGTCTTAGATCTTCATTAGCAAGTATTTTAAATCTTCACTTTCAGCAAGTAAGATTGTATCTTCTGTAAATAGCAGGTGTTTAATGAGTCTTCCTCCAATCCTGATGCCATGTTTTTCTCCACATAATCCAGATTCTCAGATTATTTTCTCAGCATACAGACTGAATACAAGCTTTCAAGAGGGATCCTAGATCCAGAGGGCATGGAGGAAGGAAGAATATCCACTGAGTAGTATCCAATCTGTCTGGGTGGGGCTGATGACAGAAGATGGGGATAGGTTACTTGTGGTACAATGGTGAACAATTGTTTTTAGGACTGACTGCAAGGATTGGAAATGTAAAGGTAGATG
The DNA here is from genome assembly GCF_000296735.1 of Chrysochloris asiatica. Classification (NCBI taxonomy): domain Eukaryota; kingdom Metazoa; phylum Chordata; class Mammalia; order Afrosoricida; family Chrysochloridae; genus Chrysochloris; species Chrysochloris asiatica. The sequence goes on along the minus strand of NW_006408945.1, from coordinate 1,379,388 downwards.
TTTGTAGCAAAAGGAGGGGAGTGATTGACTTTGCAGATCAGGAGTCAAGGTCCCTGGAACCATCAAGGGAGAAGAGTGGAGAGCGGGATTCTACCCAGAGAAGCAGTGATGCCAGAGATGGAGGCAGAGATGATGACATGGAGAGATGGAGCAACTGGGTACTCTAGACACAGAGAGGGAGAGTGACTGTGTGCTGATGACCAGGGGGCAGGCTTGCAGGGTATACCCTTTGTTGGTTGATGATGCATGGAGGAGGAGGTTGTAACCATGGCAATGAAATGATATACCATGGGATGAATGTAAAGCTAATGTTCTTCCATGTAAACTATCACATAATTCACAATAAAACTTTAGACGTTGAGCCCAAATAGACCTCATTTTCCAAATAATCACTTTTAGATGTGGGTTGAACATTTTGATAAAATAGTACATAGAACAATCCTGATGAAAAGGGAAGAAATTCAGAAAAAGAAGTTCAAATTTTCATGGTATCTAGATTTCTGGAACTATAGAGGCTAGAGTAACTCTTGAAACTATTAACCATACTGTAGTTGTTTTCAAATGTTGTCAAGTTGGTTCCAATACGTAGAGACTCTGTATAGGTTTTCTGATGCTGTACATCTTTGTAAGAGCCTCATTTTTCTCCCATGGAGTAACTGGTAGACCCATACTGCTAACCTTGTAGTTCACAGTAATCTTTAAACTTTAAAACTTAGACTAAAATATCCTTTGAATTTTTCTTAAATACAAAAAGTAATTTAGCATAACTAGTAAAGAATGACTTTTAAAGCAAAATGTACAATGGGTCAAAATGAAAACAGTGACTTAAAAGATTAGAAAGCAAACTTAGGAGACAGTTAGTTTATGTTTATACAGTTGTTGTTGTTGTTAGGTGCCATCGAGTCAGTACTGACCCAAAGCAACATTATGCACAGCAAAACAAAACACTGCCCGATCCTGGGCCAACCTCACTACAGTCGCCATGCTTGAGTCCATCAATGCTGCCAGTTGGCCAATCCATCTCGTTGGGGGTCTTCCTCTTTTTCATTGACCATCCACCTTACCAAACATGATATCCTTCTCCAGCGACTGCTCCCTTCTGACAATATGTCCAAAGTATGAGAGACGAAGTTTGGCCATCCTGGCCTCTAAGGAGCACTCTGTATACATTTAATCCAAAATGGATCTATTGGTTCTTTTGGCAGCCCATGGCACTTTCAATAGGCACTTTCAATAGTCTCCTCCAACACCATACTCAAAAGCATCAATTCTTCTATGGTCTTCCTTATTCACTGTCCAGCTTTCACATGCATATGAGGTTATTGAAAAT
>NW_006408945.1:1362178-1376008 GCF_000296735.1 Chrysochloris asiatica | reverse complement strand
ATGGACATTATCCTTTCATAGTCATCAGTGTACCTCATGACTGATCTGGATATGTTCTTTTTGACAATGAATGCAACATTATTCCTCTTCAATTTGTTATTTACAATATAGTAAACAGTATGTTTGTCAGATTCAGAATGGCCAATAACAGTCTATCTCAGCTCACTAATGCCTAAGATATCAGTGTTTATGCATTTCATTTCATTTTTGACAATTTCCAATTTTCCCAGATTCATACTTCGTACATTCCATGTTACCATTTTCAGAAACAGCTGTTTCTCTTCATTTTGAGTTGTGTCCCATGAGCAAATGAAGGTCCCGCGGGCTTTTCACCCATGGGCTTTATTCCATTCGCATCATCATGGTCAATTCTACTTTGAGGAGGCCACTCTTTCCCAGTCACATTTTGAATGCTTCCCAACCAACCTGAGGGGCTCATTTTCTGGCACTATATCTGACAGTGTTTCTCTGCTATTCATAAGGTTTTCAGTAACTAAATATTTGGAAGTAGTTCGTCATTCTTTCTTTCTAGACTTTCTTCATCTTGAAGCTCATCTGAAAGCGGTCCACCATGGGCGACCCTGTTGGTATTTAAAATATCGATGGCATAGCTTTTAGAATCACAGCAACTTACAAGGACCACAGTATGACAAACTGACAGATGAGTTGTGGATGTTGTTGCTTAGTTATGTTAAATATTAGATTTGCTAAAAGTTAATATTATAAAGAATATATTAGAAATATTTAAATAGACTAGAAAATATGATATACTGTGATGGCTAATTTTATGTGCCAACTTGGCTAGACTATGGTTCCTAGAGTAGTTGCGGTTCCTTGCTGTTATCTGATGCAATGTAATATAATCCTTTGCCCAAATACAATGTTATTAATGAGATCTGTTCCTATGGCGAGCTCTAAGCCTTACTGGATGCCTCTTATAATCATTGCTTCATTTCAAAAACTACATTTTGATGATGATAACATGAAAAACTAGTGTTGCGATGTGCCAAAAACAAAACAAAACTAATAAACAGCCAGTTCTAAGTTCAGTCGGTTGTAACTCAAATGCTTCCTAAGTTAAGGACTATCTGTATTTATTGTTGATTTAAAGTGACTGCAGTCATGTCTCTGTTTTACATGAATTTATTTATGTTGTTAAAATATTTTCTGCCACTATGCAGTTTCATCTAGATCATCAATTATTAGTCAGAAATAAAGTGTGATATAATAAAAATAACAACCCTAAAACCAGTACCATTGTATTGATTCTGACTCATTAGAACAGAGTAGTACTGCCTCATAAGATTTCCATGGTCGTAAATCTATGGAAAAGGTGCTCTGGTGATGTAGTGGTTACGAGTCGGTCTGTTAACATCATGGTCAGCAGTTCAAAACTGCCAGACATTTCATGGGAGAAAGATGAGGCTTTCTGATCCCGTAAAGGTTTACAGCTTCAGAAACCCTATACAGGGTCGCTATGAGTAGGAACTGACTCCATGATACTTAACCATCACCAAAGCTATGGAAACAGACTGCCATATCTTTTTTGCCTGGGGCAGCTGGTGAGTTTGAACCACTGACCTTATGCTTAGCAGACAAACCCTTTAACCACTCCTAAAATAAAAATGTTGTTGTTGTTGTTAAGTGCCTTTCAGTCAGTTCTGACCGACAGCTACCCTGTATAGGGTTTCCTGGAAGCAGCTGGTGAGCTATAACCACTGACATTGCTGTTCAAACCTACTTTGTAGTCCAGCACATTAACCCACAGTGCCACACCAGGACTCTCCAAATAAAAATGAAACCCATTAATTCAACAAATATATATCGAGGTACACCTACGTAAGACTCTTTGCTAGACGCTACAAGATGTACAAAGATCATCAAATAACCTACAGTGTTGTAAAGAATATCAATGTTTACTCAATAACAATAAAGTAATGTTGAGACATGCCACAAGTACACTGCTAAAATTTTTTTCTTAAGAGTTTGCAGGAGGGAAAAAGTACTTCCAAATGTGGAAGAATATGTTCTTCTTTGACATAATAAAACTTGTTTTAATTTTTTTGAGTTCTCAACCATATTTAACTGTCAAATTTATTTAATTCTCACATCTTATTAAACATATTATGCATGATATTCAAAGTATTATAAGTTTACCAAGTACAGTGCAGGTTTACAAATATATGCTAAAGTACAGTTTAAGCGGTTACAACAGTTATAATTTTGTCTTCTCTGTAGGAGAGAAGTATAGGCAGCCAAGTGAGTAAAGCCTACATTTTATATCATTCATTAGGAATAAATGGTGGCTAATAGCCCCTAGTGGCTTCCTAGATACATCCCCAAGGAAGATTCAGAAGGTCCGTTGTTCCATTTTTGTTTTATCACTAATTGATAGAGTATCTAACTGAGCAAGGTAAATGCAATCCCCATGTTTTAATGTAACATTTCAAAGTTTGAGATTTGTCTATGCACACACACACACACACACACACACACACATATATATATATATATATATTTTTTTTTCTGTGCGTAACGTGCCATGCTGCTAACCAAACTGTATGTAGTTCTAGTTCAGCATCTACTTTATGGGAGAAAGATGTGGCAGTCTGTTTCCATTAACATTTACAACCTCAGAAACCCTACGGAACATTTCTACTCTGTCCTATGGGGTCACGATGAGTCAAAATTGACTTGACAGCAGTTAAGTTTGGTTATTTATACACACATACAACTCAAAACTATTGGAACTACAGGTAAACTTTCTTTTAAAGTAACTTGAATATTCTTATACTTTTTTTCGTATGTGTATAAATAAAAAACAAACATTTTCAGTGAGATTAAAATAAATCACTTTAAAGAATTTGTATACATATTTCCTTATAAAGCCAGAAAAATATCCAGATATATGGTTCTTTGTATATTTTGTTTAAAATTTTATAAAATTTGTTTAAAAGATAAACAAATTTTAATGTTTATACTTTAAAGGTAAACTAATTGAGGGGAAACAATTCAATATGAATATGTTCATGTTTCTACATGATCAAGACTTTCTGATCTGAAAGTACTGACAAACATAGTTAAAGGATGATTGAATAGCAAACATGTCTTAGAAGCTACAGCCTAAGCAATGTCCCTGAGCTTTATAGGTTTATCTTCCCAAAGTCAAGTGCTTATATTCTATAATGATAACAATCAAGAGCTTCCTCTCCCCTTCCTAGAAATTGACATTACATAGTGTTTTTAGTCTCTCTCTTAGGGAATGGGGGCCAATGTACCAGTTACCCATTATGAGCTTCAAGTCTCATAAATGCATAGTTCCTCTCACTATCACTGCATTCACAGAGTTACATTAAGCTCTCAGCAAACCACCCTGAGGAGATTGGAGCTCAGAAACTAACTTTATAATGTTCTGTGAGTAATAAATAGTTTGAATTCTGATCTAAATAATCCTGATTCCTATCATAATCATCTATCTGTCTATCTACCTACCTAGGTATCTACTCATTCATCTATCCATCTAAACTTAACAATGATCACCAGTGTTAATTCTTAGATTACTCATAAACATTTGGACTTCTCCACTTCCTTTTGAGCTTGTAAAGGCAAGACTTAAATCTTAACAATGAACGTATTATACTGGCTTCATAAAACAGATATTGTTTTTTATGTTTTATTATTAAAAAAATAATTTTATTTGAAGATTTAAAAAACACTTCTTTAGGTTAAAATTTTTAATTAACAATCGACTTATCCTAACTTTCCTAAATGTTTTATATTGTCTTTATATTGAGGAACCTTAAAATGCGTAACTTTAATATTAATAATTTAAAGAACTAGATCATTTTGAACCACAAGGTTGGCGGTTCAAACTCACCACCTGCTCCTTGGAAACTCTATAAAGGATCGCTATGAGTTGGAACTGACTCAACTGCCTGGAATAACAACAACAACAAAAATCAAATTAACTATATCTGTGAAAAGAGATAATGGAAAAACTCCATATAGTCAGCCAAAACAAGGTCAGGGGCAGACTGTGGAACTGACCATCAATGGCTCATATGCAAGCTTAGGCTGCAGCTGAAGAAAATTAAAACAAGTTCACAAGAGCCAAAATATGACCTTAAACAATCCCATGTTAATTTAGAGATCACCTCAAGAAGTGATTTGATGCATTAGTCACTAATGACTGAAAACCAGGAGAGTTGGGACATGACATCAAGAACATCACACAGGGAAATGGCAAAATGTCATTGAGAGGACAAGAAAGAAAGAAAAGACAAAAATGAATATCAGAAGAGACTCTGACACTTGCTTGCCAATAAGATGTTAAAGTAAATGGAAGACATGAAGTAAAAGCGTTAACCACAAAATTTCAAAGGGTAGCTCAAGAAGACAATGTCAAATATAATAAAATGCACAAATATGTGGCGTTAGAAAACCAAAATGGAAGAACATACTAAGCATTTTTCATGCTGAAAGAGCTAAGGCAAAAATTCAAGCCTTAGCTTGAAATACTGAAGGATTCTTTGGGCAAAATAGTAAATGATGCAAAAAGTATCAAATGTAGGTAGAAAGTATACACAATTATTGTACCAATAAGAAACAGTAGATATTCAACCATTTCAGAGGTAACCAATGTTACTGAAGTAAGCATACCAAAGTGCACTGAAGGCATTTTCAAAGAAAATGGTTCTGTGAGTTGATGGAACACAAATTGAAATCTTTCAGCAAATTGATGCAGCACTGAAGGCACTCACTCGTCTATGTCAAGAGATTTAGAAGACAGCTACCAGGCCAACTAATGGGAAGAGATCCATATTTGTGCCCATTCCAAAAAGAGTGCCCCACAGAACCTGGAAATTATTGGAAATATCATTAATATTGCATACAAGTAAATTTTTGCTAAAGATAACTTTAAAATGACTGCAACGGTACACTGACAGGGAAATGTCAGAGGTCCAAGGTGGATTCAGATGAGGATGTGGAACAAGGAATATCATTGCTGTTGTCAGATGGATTTTAGCTGAAAGCAGATAATACAAGAAAAATGTTTACCTGTGCTATATTGAGTATGTAAAGGCTTTCAACTGTGTGGATCATGACAAGCTATGGACAACATTATGGAGAATGAGAATTCCATAACACTTAATTGTGCTAATAAAGAACCTATACATAAACCAAGAAGCAGTTGTTCAATTAGAACAAGGGAACACTGAATGATTTTAAATCAGGAAAGGTGTGCATCAGGGTTGCATTTTTTCACCATACTTATTCAATCTGTTTGCTGAACGAATGATCTGATAAACTGGATTATATGAAGCAGAACGTGGCATCAGGATTTAAAGAAGACATATTAACAGCTTGTAATATATGGAGATGATACAAACTTGTTTGCTGAAAATTAAGAAAAGAGGGCTTAACATACTTACTGATGACAATAAAAGACAGTTATCAGGTATGATTGCACCTCAGCGCAAAGGAAACAAAAGTCCTCACAATTGGACCAATAAATAGCATCTTGATAAATGGAGAAAAAGTGAAGTTGTCAAAAACTTCATTTTCCTTGGATCCATCCTCAACACTCATGGAAGCAGCAGTCAAGAGATCAAATGATGTATTTCATCAGGCTAATCTGCTACATAAGATCTCTTTAAAGTGTTCAAAACAAAAATGTCTGTTTGAGAACTAAGATGCGCCTGACTCAAGCCATTGTATTTTCTGTAGCCTTATATCCATGTGAAAATTAGATAATGAATAAGGAATACCATAGAAGAATAGATGCATTTGAGTTATGGTGTTGGAGAAGAATATTAACGGTACCATGGACTGCCAGAAGAACAAACAAATCTGTGTTGGAAGAAGTACAACCAGAATGCTCCTTAGAAACCAAATTTTGAGACTTCGTCATTATCAGGATGGAGCAATCCCTGGTAAAGTAGAGGCTCAGTGAAAAGAGCAAGACCCCAAACGACATGGATTGGCACAGTGGTAGTAGTGATGGGCTCAATCCTAACAGCAGCTGTGAAGATGGTGAAGCCCAGGTGGTGTTCTGTTCTGTTTGACATAGGTTCGCTATATGTCAGAACCAACTTGATGGTGCTAACAATAATATGTTAATAGTATGCTTTATAGACAATTTTTAAAAATGTATATTTACACTGCTGTTTCAAATAAAATTGTGTTTAATTTACTTCTTATAAGATGTAAAATCTAATTAAAAAATTAAAAATATTTTCACTTATAACAGTATCTTGATAAGAATAGTTTTAAATATGTCTGAAAGAGATAACTCTGTTGTGTTCACTTGAAAATTGTATGAAAAGAATGAAATTGTAGAGAAAGTTAAAATATTAAGCATACAAATAATACTACATAGTATAGTAGCTTTGATAAAGGTCCTTTTTTTTTTATCCCTTCCAAGAAATATAGTTCCTGTTTGGGAAAATTGAGATTGGTCACACTTCAGAGACTTTGATAAATGCTTTGATGTTCAATAAGAAAGAAAAAAGGATGTTGTTTTTGCAAAGAGGATCAAGAAACTAATACCGGTTTCAGCAAAAAAGCATTGTTTTATGTACCTTACCAGACACTAACAGGATTGGAAAGAAAGTCTTTTTATTAACCTAAAGTAGATATATGCTGTTTTTAAATTAAGCACATAGGACACAGGTATGAAAAAATAACTAAAATAAAACAGAATATTAATTTCCTTGCATATAGCTGCTGTTTTTGTTGTTGCTAAGTATCATTCAGTCAATTCCACGTACAGGACTTCCGAAGCTTTCAATCTTCTTTGGAGAAGAAAGTCTCATGTTTCTCCCTCAGAGCAACTGGTAGATTAGAATTGCTAGCCTTGTGTTTCACAGTCTAGTACTTAACCTAATGAGCTACAGCACTCCCATTGTATATTGCAGGTAGCCAACATTTTTTTAATTGTTAAAGAATTGAAATAACGTAAGCAAGCTGCAGAGAGGGAGCCACTTACAACCAAACCATTGTGTTTACAGTAGAAATGTATTACTATAACAAACAGAAATAGGGAAGTTTGGTGTTTATGTAAAACAATGATTTTACAAAAGGAGATGTTTTGCTGAATTTAAACAATGACATCAAAGAAGGTGATAGCCTCCAGCCCCTTCACTATTATATTAATTCTAACTCATAACAAGTCCATACAGTGTTTTTGAAGCTGTAAATCTTTATGGAAGCAGAAATTCTCATCTTTCTCCTGCAAAGAATTTATAGCACCGCCAAGAAGGCTATTGTTGTTGTTGAGTGCCATCCAGTCGATTCCCACCCATAGTGACACTGTATAGGTTTTCCAAGGAGCAGCTGGTGAGCTTGAACCCCTGACTTTGCAGTTCAAAGGACTTTGCAGTCTGATGCATTAGCCCTAAGAAGGCTACACTGCACTGTTATTCTGCTGAATTCTTATTTGAATGTAGTGTTTGACAGTTTTGATAAAGTATCCACATTTGAAAGTAATGAACTGTCACAAAACTCAAACTAAACCCACTGTGGAGTCAATTTAGCAATCCCAAAGGACAGAGAACTGCCCATAGGGTGTCCAATTCTAAAAAGTATTCTGGAAGCAGACTGCCACATCTTTCTCCTGGGGAGCCCCTGGGGAGCTCAAACTGCCAAATTTTCGGTTAGCAGCCATGTGCTTTAACCATTGTGCAATTTAGTGATTCAGGAATATTTTACGACGGCTGTACACGGAGTCCTGGTGTGGCGCTGTGGGTTATTGCGCCACATTGCAAAGCCCTTTGAACTGCAAGGTTGGTGGTTCAAGCTCACCAACTGCTCCTTGGAAATTCTATCCAGGGCCGCTATGGGTCGGAACCGAATCGATGGCACTTAACAACAACAACATACACGAGTCCTGGTGTGGCGCTGTGGGTTAATGCGCCAGACTGCAAAGCCGTTTGAACTGGAAGGTCGGCAGTTCAAACTCACCAGCTGCTGCTTGGAAACCCTACACAGGGTCGCTATAGGTCAGAATCGACTCGACGGCACTCAACAACAACATACACTGGTAGCGTAGTGGTTACGAATCGGGCTACTAACCTCAAGGTGAGCAGTTCAAAACTACCAACCTCTCCGTGGGAGAAAGATGAGACGTTCTGCTCCCATAAAGATTTACAGCCTCTGGAAACCCTGTGCAGAGTTACTATGAGTGGAAATTGACTCCACGATGCTTTTTCCAACAGCAACAACATACATGGAAGGATATTTGTTGGCAAATTTGTTTACAAACAGTAACGGAATGAATAAATTTGGACAATGATAGAGTTCTATTTTCCCCCAAAATAAGACACCTGCCTCTGTATATATGTGAGAATGCATTAGGGAAAAGCATACAGAAGTAGTTGCTGTAACAAGAGAACCTTTCTCCCTAAATGCTGACTGCAGAGCAAAGAGTGACTTACTGCAGAATTGATGGATAAGGAAATAATTGTGATAACATGTGAAAATGAACTTAAATATTTACGATTTCAAAGGAAATCGGTATCCAGAATCTCTTGGTTGATGTCTTTATTATACTAATGTGTACTGAAGTCCCAGACCTTGGACTAGAGGGACGGTGAGCTGAATGAGGATAGGGGGTGAGAACCTGATGGTAGTGTAGAGTAGGGAGTTCTTTAGGGAGCTGTCTTAGTTATTCAATTGTGCTAAGCTCTGGTAGCATAGTGGTTACAAATCGGGCTGCTAACCTCAGGGTCAGCAGTTCGAAACTACCAGCTGTTCCACAGGAGAGAGATGAGGCTTTCTGCTCCCGTAAAGATTTACAGCCTCAGAAACCCTGTACAGGGTCGCTGTGAGTCGGAACCGACTCCAAGACACATAACAACAACAACAACAATACAAAAATGGACTCCTGGTGTGGCGCTGTAGCATCAGTACTGGGGTGCGAACCCACCAGCTGCTTCTTGAAAACCCTATACAGGGGTAGAGTCAGAACCAACTCGAAGGCACTTAACAACAACAACACTACAGAAATGGAGTTCTGGAGTTCTGGTGTGGCACTGTGAGTTAATGCACTGGACTGCAAAATCGGTTTGTATCACAAAGTCTGCAATTCACCTCATCAGCAGCTCCTTGGAAATCTTATACAGGGTCACGATGATGAGTCGATGGCACTTAATAACAACAACAACAACAATACAGAAATGGAGTCCTGGTGTAGCGCTATAGCATAAGAACTGAAATGGTAATCGCAAAGAAGCACCAGCTGCTCTTCAGAAGACTTATACAGGGTCATTATGAATTGGAGCACAATTTGATGACACATCACAGCAATAACAGAAATACAAGGGGGTTTCAAAGAAGTTCGTGGAAAAATTAAAAGAAAATATAACTTTTCCATGAACCGTTTTAACTCCGCTCATACCAAATGTAGATGGATTTAACAAATAGAAATGTATTTCCTCACAGTTTAGGAGGCTAGAAATCCAAACTCTAGGAAGGCTTTTCCAGCTCTAGGCGAGGTCTGTCTCTTAAGTTTCTGTTTCTTGGTTCCTTGGCAGTTTTCACGGAGCTTGACACCTATCTCCCCTCCCCCTCCATCTGCTCTTCCTTGTTTCTGTGCCTAATCTGCTCTTTTATCTCAAAGTGATTGATTTAAGAGGAAGCCTTAGTGATGCAGGATAAGCACTGGACTGCTAACAGCCAGATCGGCAGTTTAAACCCACCAACCACTCATCAGAAACCCTGTATAGGGTCGCCATTTGTCAGAACCGATTTGACAGTATGTAAAAGCGTAGTAGTTATGAATCAGGCTGCTAACCTCAAAGTCGGCTGTTCAAAACTACCAGCTGTTCCGCGGAAGAAAGATGAGGCTTTCCACTCCCGTAAAGATTTACAGCCTCGATGATGAGTCGATGGCAATTAATAACAACAACAACAACATACCTGTAGTATAGATTCCCATTTGGGAATCTAGTTTTTTCTTGTTTTGTTAATGAGCCCACATTAGTGTATTATGCGATTGTTGTTGTTGTTAAGCACCGTGGAGTCGGTTCCGACTCATAGCGACCCTGTACAGGGTTTCCGAGGCTGTTTATCTTTACAGGAGCGGAACGCCTCATCTTTCTCCTGCAGAGCAGCTGGTAGTTTCGAACTGCTGACCTTGAGGTTCGCAACCCGATTCATAACCACTACGCACAGGTATTTGTTATTAAGTGCCATTGAGTCAATTCCGACCCATAGTGACCCTGTATAGGGTTTCTGAGGAGCAGCTGGTGAGCTTGAACCGCCGACCTTGCAGTTCAAACGGCTTTGCAGTCTGATGCATTAACCCACAGCACCACACCAGGACTCCACGGAATTATTATTCCAACAAACACTTGGAGTCACTCAATTCAATTTATGATTCTTCTAATAATGATAGAAGTTTAATTGAAGAAGATGCTAAACCACAGTAGTGGTATTGTGAGAAAAATTTCCTAGAAATAGCTCAGTTATCAGGGTAGAAAAAGCTAAACAAAATAAGAAGAAGATTGCAAGAGACATTGAAGTTTAGAATAAAAACTTAAAAAAAAATCTCAACTTATCCAGGAACCAAGTTAAACTTGGTCAAACCAAGTTAATGGGCCAGGGGTTAGTAGCATAATTCCTACTTTAATACAATTGTTGGTGGATTTGGCCTTTATTGTCTGGTCCCTGGATTATTTTAATAGCTTTTCCCTCAAATACTCTGCCTTTGATATAATACATCTCTAAGTCACCCACAACATTATTGCTAGACTCTGACGTTTAAATCACAAGTTAAATTTTATTCTATTCACGATTCAAGCTTCAGCTCCCGGGCTATATCTTCAAGCATCCCCCATCTGGAATTAATCTTTCTTTAACATTCCCAGGAAACTTTGGATTTCTGTTTCAGTAATTAATTTAAGTCAAGAATAAGCTTGTTTACATATATATGTCTTTAGCATGATGCTGCCAACTTCTTTAAGATTAAGATTTCTCTTATCTCTAGATTTATTCTTAGTTTAACTGGTGGTGGTTGTGTGCCATTGGTTCAGTTCCAACTCTTAGCGAACCTGATTAGGGTTCCTGAGGTTATAAATTTTACTGGAGCAGAAAACCTCATCTTTTTTCCATAGAACAACTGGTAGATTCAAACTGCTGACTTGGCAGTTACTAATCCAGCTCATAATTCACTATGCTACCATATCTTCTAATTTGCTTAACTAACACAATAGAATAAAAATGTTATCTTTCTGAAAGAGAACCCAGTTGAAGCCAGAGATGCAAATGAGCTTTGACTGCAAAAGGAATGATTCCCAGGCATTGGACCTCAAGAAAAGTCTTTCTGATTAGGCAGAGATATGTGCTTGGTTAGAAAGAAAATTTTAATTTCTTCAATGTTTTCCAAAGTTAAGATTACTCATTTTATTTATTTCAAGTGCTTATATTATAAATTCTACCACACTACACTAATGATTGATTTTCATTTTTGGAATACAGGGAACTGAATGGGTCAGGGAATGTATCATTTGAGAAGAAGAGAAAGTGGTAAAAAATGTAATCCATGGATTCATTCTCTGTAAGGGACCCCACCTTGATATTTCCTAAAATGGTATTATAACAAAAGGTAACCAAGGAGTGTAATCAAATGAAACCTTTCTGAAGACACAGTCTTCCATCAGTGGTGGAGGTACTGTATGATCAAAGAAAAACATGCGGGGAACCGACACCTGTTTGAGTTAATATTTTTAAAGTATCGATATAGTATTTAGTGATTGAAGAATAATGTACTCTTAGTAAAAATGCTTCTGGAATCAATTTAATTTACTACTTCATATTCACTGGCTTAAATGTTGTTGTTGTTAAGTGCCGTCAAGTCGGTTCCGACCCATAGCGACCCTGTACAGGGTTTCCGAGGGTGTAAATCCTTATGGGAGTAGAAAGCCTCATCTTTCTCCCACGGAGCGGCTGGTAGTTTCGAACCGCTGACCTTAAGGTTCGCAGCCCGATTCGTAACCACTACGCTACCAGAGCTCCTTACTGGCTTAAATAGAGTCAATAATTTGGAAGTAAACTGGTAAAACTTCCCCCTCCTTTTTGCATTTTTTTGGTACTTTTCTTAATTTCTCTTGTGAGTTTTCCAAACTAAATGACTCTCAGGAATTATAATAATTAATGATAAAATATAATTAAAATTCAAAAATAGTTTCCTAGAAATAACCTGCCATGCAATAATTTTTAGGTTCAGCGCTTCAGCAGATAAAACTTGACAAGCCTGCAGGTATTAGATGACCATATATCATATTTCTATATCCTATTTTCTAAATGGCTCTCACTCAGAATGCAAACATCCTGAATGTTGGATTTAGTACAGATCTCTTGCATACCCAGTCTGAAGAAGTCACTTTTTTTCTTGGGTTCCATTAAGAGGCAAAAATGTGAACATCTTCCTGAATCACACAACTTAACCAAAAATAACACCAACAACCCTAATATCAGAAATGTTTTCTCTGCCCTCTGTGCTCCAACTGATCAGAAGGAAACCAGTTATTTATGCACACGTCCCCTTTCCCTCCTTTATCATTAGATTCTGACTTAAAGTGGTAATTTGATTTCAATTTGTTTTAAGACAACCATCTTCAGCTTGCTCTCACTGTTCCACTTAAACTGTGTTTGTGGTTGTCCAAAGTGCTTGGCTTGACTTGTAGCTTTGGATCAATTCTATTCTTGTTTTCCTGGTTCGCATTCATTTCCATAAGAATTAATGCCTTGATAGAACAGCAGTTTTTTCTGAGGGTTGATCCTGGCTGATTGAAACATCTCCAGGAACCAGCCACTGCTCCTTATTAAGCAAATTATAAGCTCAGTTGGAGAAGTAGACTTTTGGTGCAGTTTCAACACTCCTCATTTAATGAAAACAAGGAAGGGACTCTGTTCTATGTACATTGCTAAAGGGTTTCTAAAGCCTAAGAATGAGTTGAATACATTTGCATAATAGAGAATGGCAGTGATAAGGAAGGAAAGGAAGGAAAACCAAATTATGCACTTTGAGAGCCTTGCCAGTAACTTACTAAAAGCCAGACTTCTCACAATGTGCACAAGATAACCATCACTGATAAAATTAAGCTTTTGCCAAAACTTGTTCTCACAACTACAAGCTTTTTGGCTGCACTGTTTAGGGGGAACAGCTCAGTACAAAAACCTTCTAAGTGGAGGGAAATATGATATCAGCAAAGCTTTAAGAAGTTTTCTGAGGGTGGGTGTAAATATCTGAAATAAGTTATTATTTAGTTATGTTGTTGTTAAATGCCATCAAGTCAGTTCTCACTCACAGTGACCCTACATAGGGCTTATAAGAACTGACAACCTGGTGTTTAGCAGTACAGTGCTTATCCTACAGCATCATACGAGGACTCCTTATTTAACTATGTTGTGCCTACCAGTCAGTTTTGGCCCAAAGCGACCCTGTGTAGGGTTTCCAAGGAGGGGCTGGTGCGCTTCAACTGCTGACATTGTGGTTTAAACCGACCTTGCTTTCCAGTCCAGCGCATTAACCCAAAGCACCACACCAGACTCCACGGATACACATTTGTTGTTGTTGTTAGGTGCCATGGAGTCAGTTGTGACTCATAGCAACCCTATACAGGGTTTCCGAGACTGTAAATCTTTACAGGAGCAGAAAACTTCATCTTTCTCCCGCGGAACTACTGGTAGTTTTGAACTGCTGACCTCATGAAGTTCGCAGTCTGATTCATAAGCACTACGCTAACAGAGCTCCTTATGAATATACATAACACACACACACACACACACATATATATATATATATATATATATTTTTTTTTCTGTGCG
>NW_006408945.1:1351063-1361553 GCF_000296735.1 Chrysochloris asiatica | reverse complement strand
TTGTTGTTGTTAAGTGCCATTGAGTCGATTCCGACCCATAGGGACCCTGTACAGGGTTGCTGAGGCTGTAAATCTTTACAGGAGCAAAAAACCTCATCTTTCTCCCACGGAACAGCTGATAGTTTCCAACTACTGACCTCATTAAATGCTGTCAAGCTGGTTCTGATTTAAAGTGACCCTTAAAAGGTTTCTGTGGCTTTAAATCTTTTTGGGAGCTTTTTATTGTGTGCTTTTTAAAGTGGGGAATTTGCTATAGTTGAATATCATCCCTAAACTAATAGTGTAGGATCACAGGATGTAGCAAAACAAGGTACATGAAGTTATTCTTGATAAGTAAACTTTCTCAGATAAGCAGACTGCTGTCTTTAAGTTGATCTGAAAGAATTTCAGCAACAAATAATGATGTTTATTTATATAATTACACTCTTATCTCTCCTGTATTAAGGTTTACTGGCCAAAACAACTAAGACAAGTTGCCACATGTGGTCTCATTTCTTAGAGGTAACAGGAGACACACAAGGACACCTGTTGAATAAATAATTTGAGCTCAGAAGGATAGTATAAAATTCAAGTATAATCACTATGTAGATTGTTGATGCAAAAATTAACAACATCCCTTCCTTCTACAACTCTCTATTCAGCTTGGTTCAATGGTTCATTGTGATGTTTATTAGGGAAATTAACTGGTTACAATTCAATGTCAAAATGCTTAAGGCACAGTTCTTCCAAGTCAGGATAACCTCTCCTCAACCATGCACACAGGCAGGCTTCTCTCTGCCGTAATGCTAGAGAGCTCTTTTATGGCTGCTGATTTAAATGCCCAAAAGACACTCAACACCTCTGTAATCCTCAGCGGGAAGGCACTCAGCTCTGGTTCCTGTGGGTCAGCAAACCTACAATTAACTACTTGGAGGCATTGGACAATGCAAACAAACTTCCTGCCCAAAGGCATTCATTTACTTCCTCAGTGGGTAAGAAAGTCCATTTCTCTGCCTTTTTCTGGCACTTTGATCAGCAGCAACTCTGTCAGTCCTCTGCCACTCCCCCAGTGTCACTGTTTTCTGTCCTTGGGCTGAAGAGTTTCAATGCACATGGATGTCTGGATCCAAAGGACATGTTCCACTCCTGGCTGTTCTTCTTTGATGGTAATGAGATCTCACATTCTTGCTTCTGATGCCTCAATTTATAAACATTATAGTTCCAAGTTTTTACTATCAAAATGAATTCTGTTATATAATCCTAACAACATCTTCTTCAACCTTCTCTGACCCAGACCCCAGTAGGGTAAAAGTATTGGGTAGGAGTGTGGGAACGAGTGTATTTTCTACACTCATTATTGTAATCCTGTTTATTGTATTTGGGTGACTTTTCTTTTTATTTTTTTTACTACTTCCTGACGTCAGTAGAGACTTTATGGTCTTTCTTTTACATTTTAGTACTTCCTGGATTGAGTAGAGACTTTATGACCTTTCTTTTTACTTCTTATACTTCCTGAAATGAGTAAGAAAAAGAATGCTAGCCATCGCAATTTGAAATAGCCAACCAAGTAAGAATAAGAATGTGTGCCTTAGCAATTTGAATTAGCCAACCAGGTAAGGACAAGACTGAGGTTTGGCGAAGCTCTAGCCAGTGTGTCAGGGACACGTTTGGACCCCCGGGGCCCTGGGCCTCTCTACCCTGGCTTCCCCTGCAAGGAGGGGAAGACATCTCTAGTTCAACCAGAAGGATACCACTGAGAAGAACAGTGATAGGAATATCAGAACCTAAAACCCTGATAGAAGTAGCTGGTCATAGACAGAGGACCCATGAAGATAGCGCTTAAAGCTAACAACTGCAGAAGATGACCAGTTTCCAAGAAGCCTGCGTCCCTCTGCAAACAAAACAAAACAACACATGAATATTCATCATATACTCCACCTTATTAATAAGTATTAACTCACCCCTTGAGAAAGGGACCCCATAGCTTTATAAGCCAGTGCACCCTAACCCCAAAAGGTCTTCTCCACTCAAGCAGACAGACCGCCTTCTCTTTGAAGTGTACTTTTACTTTGATGTTGTCTAATCTATGCTCCCTACCTCTACCAGGTCTTCTCCACTCAAAGAGCAAGCCCTGCTTCTCTCTCTGAAGTGTACTTTTGCTTGGCAATAAAGAGATTCTAAGTGAATGCTTATTGCTCACGTGTGACTGAGAAGCAGCGACTTGGTGGGGCTTATTCTCTAGACCACCCCCACCAAGAGCAACAGCGACCATGTAAAAAATGGGGTGAGATACAGCCCTGTGTCAGGGATAAAACTCGGTGGACTGCCCACACTGTGTGCTTGCTACCCTGTTTCTATACTGCTACTTGCATGGACCTTTCTGCAGGAGTAAATTTTGCCTTGCTGAGGTAATTTAGTCTTACTGAGGGTCTTTTTGTGCGCCATTGGGGGGTTCATTTCTAACTGAAGTTATAAAGACCCCGGGTAGAAGACCCAGGTGGAGTAAGTCGCCGCACTGCAGGTGACAATAAACAGCTGGATATAGGTTTCTAGTCAAGATTACTCAGAAAGCATGTATTGACAAAAGAAGTACCTAAGAGGACTGAGAATCTTGCTCCTGATCGATAAGGAGTCAGAGACTGGAAAGTGTTCAGGAATGTAGTAAGATAATCAGGAGAGTTTACCGCAGATACTCCATGATCTACATGACAAAGTTCTACTGGATGTGCAGGTAATAGAAGGATTCTGAAATGTCCAGTTCAATCATTTGAACACCATTGGGAATCTTGTTGTTAGGTGCCATCGAGTTGATTCTGACCCATAGAGACCTCGTATAGGGTTTCTGAGAAGCAGCTGGTGAGCTTGAACTGCCAGCCTTGCAGTTCAAATGGCTTTGCAGTCTGGCACATTAAGCCACAGTGCCACAATCTTAAGGTGAGCTATTTTGGTGAAGTTCTGGAAACAGAATTCCAGATTTAAAAGCGTTGAAATTAAGTAGAAAATTGAAAATATCTCACAAAATTTTACTGAGAAACTTAGGTTAGTAATCGGAGGAATGTGAGAAGTTGATTTTCTTTTTCTTTTTTTTAAATGAGAGCAATGTGAATCTATTGTAATATGAACATTTGTGTTTGTATTATTATTCCTGGTGTGGTTCTGTAGTTAATGCTATGGACTGCAAGGTCAGTTTGAACTGCAAAGTCAGTGGTTCAAACTCACTAGCTGCTCCTTGGAAACCCTATACAGGGTCACTACGGGTCAGAAGCAACTCAATGGCACTTAACAACAACAACAACACAATATTATAAAATGAAAGGCTAGTGTTTCCTTTTACCTTTCCTTCCATGTACTGGTTAAATTCATTCTCTTTATCCTACATAGACCTTGATCCTAGGAATTCTGAATCTCATAGAAGATTAGTATATATCATTTAAAATGTAAATAAGTGTGTATATGTCCAATCCCTGATATTTCAGTATCAGTATAAATACAGTTTAAGTTTCAGGATTTTTTTGTTATACTCCAGAGTGATAAGTTTACATTGTCTTACAAAGGAGGTATTTGGTTAAAAATTGGCTTGCATTTTGAAGCTTCTAAACCAAATATCCTCAAGACAACCTTGCTGGTTTATACAGGGCTGAAACTTGTGACCTGAAGCTCATTAACACAGTGAAGCAATCAACTGAACTAGTAGCTATAAACCTAAGACAAAAAGTATTTCAATTTATGTTTTGATTAATTGTAAAAGCCTATGATAGGCAGTATGGGAAATACAATTTCATTCAGTTTAGGCAGCATGCACGTTAAAAATCACCTGAAATTATGATTTTTCTACTAACCAAACCTTCCATTTAAATCTCCAAAAATAATCTTTCTCCAAAAAACCCTTAAACCAAAGGTGCTATAAGTAGACCAGAATACACATAGGAAGTCATGCTGCATTCTCATGTTGCTAATTGGAATTTTGATGAATATAATACAGAAGCAAGACATGACAAGAGCAAAGTATTTCCATTAGCTTTACTACCCATGTTTCTGCATCTTAATGAGATTCTTGTTTCTATTTAAATGTGTGTTTAAGACCCCCAAGTGTCTTAAATTGATAGAAGAGAAGTTCCATTAATAATTATAATTTTTATAAATGAATACATGTCAAAGACAAATGCTCAAATATGGAGTTTAATTGGTGTGTTAAAATTTTATAGCTCAGAAATGGAACAAAACAAAACTATAGCATGAAATGAACTTTTGTTTAGTTACTAAGATAAACTATGTTTATTATTTATTCAGAAAACTTGATATTCTTCTTAAAATCATATCTTTCCACTAGCTGTATATAATTGCTTTTCATGTATGGTTATTTGGAAACAGGCAAATAGGAAAGGAATCTTCTGGGAAAACAGATACTGGCTTCATCTGAAATGCCTTACAGTCTGCAGATCTCTGAGCTATACAGCCTTCAAAAGAGACATAATGGAGCTGAGAGAGCTGTCACTCCAGAGCGGTGACTCTTTTCTCCTTCAGCAGTCAAGCTTCAAATGGGTTCTTCTGCAAAGGAATGACTTGAAGTAACAATCATCCTTCCCTCCTCACAGCAATTTGCCACAGGACAAAACTCCCAAGAATAATGCAAGTTGAAATGACTAAGTATAGCTTTTCTCTGCATCTACAAGGACACTTAGCTAGTGTCTTGCATGTTCTAAAGGAGAGGATATAGTTCATTGTTACCAACTGCCCCAAGCCTTCCTACAGTATATAGATTTCTCTTTTATTAACCAAAGGAGAGAAATCAGGTACTTCAACACATAAGAGCTTTCCAATTTTAGAATGGGTTTTGACTCAAAAGCTATTTTATACTATTAGTTTTATACTATTATTGGTATTTATCTCTGTATTAAATATATAAAGAAATATGCGAGGGGCTTTAAAAAGTTCATGCAGCAATGGAATTACGGGTCCTAATGTGGTACTGTGGGATAAGCAGTGGACTGTTAACCTCAAGGTCAACTGTTCAAACCCACCAGCTGCTCCTGGATATCCTATGCAGGATATCCTTTGCTGTTGAGTCAGTTCTGACTCATACCAACACTGTATAGGAGCAGCTGGTGGGTTTGAACTGCTGACCCTGTGGTTCGCAGTCCAGTGCTGATCTTACAGCACCATGCTGATAACCACTAATACAGTTATTAGTTAGAAATAAAACTTTTATGGACAGAGACAGAATGAGCTTTAATCAAAAAAATAAACTTGAGTTACATTAGTTGCATGGGTTGGTTTAGAATTCTTTTTGGAGATTAAGTTCTGATTGTAGCGATCTTTTGATTTGATACAGGTGCTATGCAAAGATCAATCCTACACATAACAAAACATTTATTAAATCAATTTTTACTTACAGAGTCCCTATAAAATGTTTCCGAGACTATAAATCTTTACAGGTGTAGAAAGTCTCATCTTTTTCCTGCATAGCTACTGGTGGGTTTGAACTACCAACCTTGAGCTTAGCAGTCCACTGCTTATCTACAGTCACCAAGACTTCTTACTCCTACATAATATGACTCTCACTATGGCACTGTAGGTTAGTGCATCAGACTGCAAAGTCATTTGAACTGCAAGGTCGGCTGTTCAACTTCACCAGCTACTCCTTGGAAACCCTATACAGGATTGCTATGGGTCAGAACTGACTCGATGGTACTTCACAACAACAACCCTGCTACACAGTGTTGTATTTTGAAATTGCTGAGTAAGAATTGAAGCACAAGTCTTTCCACCTCCCTACTATTTACTGACATATTACCCCTCTGATCTTTTCCATGTACCCATGTATTTCATCACTTATTTACTCCTTCTCTAAGATAATTTTAATGCAAGCATGGGGCACTTTGCTTTTCATTGGACCACTACTTGTATAATCTTATCGAAGGACATTTGGTTGGCATGCTCTTCCTCCATAACATTATTTGACTAATTCTGCTACCTCTTTCAGTGTTTCCTTAAAGTTCTCAGTTTCAATGGGGTTTATCATGATTCTCATACTGAATAATGTAATTGTCCCTTCCCCCCTTAATTCCATCTAATCCTGCTCTAATGGCTCCCTACCCAGCATTTACAACTAGCTAGCTCTTGTAGCGTAGTGGTTACGAATCGGGCTGTGAACCTTAAGGTCAGCGGTTCGAAACTACCAGCCGCTCCATGGGAGAAAGATGAGGCTTTCTACTCCCGTAAAGATTTACACCCTCGGAAACCCTGTACAGGGTCGCTATGGGTCAGAACCGACTCGATGGCACTTAACAACAACAACAACAAGCATATAATAAATTTCTACACTTTCATGCAAATTGTTCATTGTCTGTATCATTTCTTGTAGCTCCCCATAGCAATATAATCTGCATGACTAGAAAGCTTTTGTTTTGTTTTCTTTACTGTTGTATCTCACATGCTAAAATGTCTGTGTGACACTTTGTGACTTGATAAATATTAATTGAAAGAATTAATGCAAACAAGAATCATCTCTTTTCTAATAACCCTACAAGGCGTTAGCTACATACTCTCTCTGCTGCTATTGCTGTGTGCCCTCAAGTCAGTTCAGACTCATAATGACCCTGTGTATTGTTTCTGAAGTAAAAATAGTTTGTAATAAGTATGCCAATACATTATTTAACTTGGTTATCAAAATGCATGAATTTAAAGACCTCTTGGTATAAAAGTCTGAATCTAAAAAACTGAATCTTTTGTTAGAAATGTACAGCCTAACTGAATTGCATTTTTAGCTTTGGGCTGATAACTGCAAGGCTAGCTGTTCAAATCCATCTGCTGCTCTGTGGGAGAAAGATGAGGCTTTCTCTTCCTGCAAAGATTTGCAACCTAAGAACATGAGTTGTAATGGGGGAGGATCGGAGATGGAAGGGAATTGTTAGTAAGGATAAATCCTGAAGAGGGGGAAGAACGGTGGTGGTAGACTTTTAGAAGATGAGATGTTTGAAGAAGACATCTTTAATTGTATCAGGAAAAATAGAACAAACTGATCCCTTTCAACAGTTTTATGAGGACCATTCTGTTATTGCTAGGTGTCATAGAGTCAGATCTGACTCATACTGACTGTTGTTGTTTGGTACCAGTGAATTGGTTCCAACTCATAGCAACCTTGTATAGGATTTCCATGGAGCAGCTAATAAATTTGAACTGCCAACCTGTGCTTCAAGCTGACCTTGTGGTCCAGTTCTTTATCCCACAGAGCTGCACCAAGACTGCATTGACTATGCACCACAAAAGGAAACACTGAGAGGTCATATACCATCTTCACAGTTGTTATATTTGAGCCCACTTTTCCAGCCACTCAGTCAATCCTTCTCATTGATGGTCTTCCTCTTTTCCAGTGACCCTCTAAGTTACCAAGCATGAAGTCCTTCTACAGAGACTGATCCCTCCTGATAATATCTTCAAAGTACACAACATGAAGTCTTGCTATCCTCACTTCTACTGAACATTCAGGTTGTACTTCTTCTAAGGCAGATTTATTTCTTCTGGCAGTCCATGATACTTCCAGTATTTTTCATCAACAACATAATTCAAATGTGTAAATTATTTTCTAGCCTTACTTACTTTTATCTACCTCTTTTACATGGAGTCCAGGTATGGCTCTGTCAGTTAACACTCCAGACTGCAAAGCCATTTGAACTGCCAGGTTGGTGTTTCAAGCTCACCAGCTGCTTCTTGGAAACCCTATACAGGGTTGCTATGGGTCAGAACTGACTTGATGGCACTTAACAACCTCTTACATGCATAAATTATTACTTGTCATCCACTCAGTTCTGACCCATAGCAACTCCTGTATGGGATTTTCAAGGTGAGGCTGGTAAGCTTGAACCACCAACCTTGCAGTTATTGGTCCAGTACTTAGTGTACAACACCACACCAGGACCCTACATGCATATGCGGTGATTGAAAATACCATGCCATGATCCTACTTTAGTCCTCAAAGTGACATCTTTGCTCTTTAAATTTGAATTTGCAGCAAAATTTCCCAATGCAATACATCATTTGGTTTCTTGACTGTTGCTTTCAGGAGTGTTGATTTTAGATCCAAGTAAAATCAAATTCTTGACAATTCCAGTTGTTTCTCCATTTATCATGGTATTGTTTATTGCTACTGTTGTGAGAAATTTTGTTTGCTTTACATGAGTTGTAATTCATACTGAAGGTGGTATTCTCTTATCATCAGCAAGTGTTTCAAATTCTCTTTGATTTCAATAAGCAAGGTTGTGTCATCTACATATGACAAGTTGTTAATGAGCCTTCTTTCAATCCTAATGCCATGGTCTTTAGCCAGTCATATAATACAGCTTCTTGGATTATTTGCTCAGCATACAGATTGAATAAAATTGGTAAACCACACAATATTTCCTTGTTCTGTTAAAGAACTGCCTCCTGGTCTATGCACAGGTTCCTTATAAGCACAACTAAGTGTTCTGGAATTCCAATTCTTTACACAGTTTTTTATGATTCATACAGCCAAATGCCATTGCACAAACTATGAAACACAAAAAAGCATTTTTCTAGTATTCTCTGCTTTCAGCCAAATCCCATCTGACGTCAGTAATGATATTCCTTGTTTCTTGTCCTATTCTGAATCCTTTTTGAATTTCTGGCAGTTCCTTGTTGATATACTGCTGCAACCATTTTTGAATTGTCTTCAGAAAAATTTTACTTGTATGCAATGTGAATGATATTGTTTAGTAATTGTCATATTCTGTTATGTCACCTTTCTTTGAAATGGGCAAAAATAAAGATCTCTTCCAATCCATTCTAATAGGCTGATGAGTGCTTCCAGTCCTTCATCAGTTTATTGAGACATTTCAATTTGTATTCTGTCAATTCCTGGGCCCTAGATATTTTGTTAATAACTTCAGTGCAGCTTGGACTTCTTCCTTTTGTGCCATTAGTTTCTGATCATGTGCTAACTCCTGAAATGTTTAATTGTTGTCTAAATATTTTTAGTACAAGGACTGTATTCCTTCCATCTTCTTTAGATTCTTCCTGTGATGTTCAATGTTTGTTTCAAAGAATTTCTGTAATTTCAATATTGCAACCTGCGGCTTGAATGTTTTCTTCATTTGTCTCAGCTTGTGAATGCCAATTATGTTCGTATTCTTCCCTTTTGTGTTTCTAACCCCAGATATTTGTACATTTCTTTATCATATTTTACTTATTTTCTCAAACTGCCCTTTGTAATTCTTTGTTCAGCTCTTTTACTTCCTCATTTCTTCCAGCCACTTTAGCTTTTCTATCAAGTTTAAGATCAAGTCTCAGAGTTTCTTCCGGCAGTCATTTTTGTCTTTTCTTTCTCTCCTATCATTTTTTTTTTTTTTTTAAGTTTTTAATTGTGGTTGAGTGATAGTTTACATGGGAGAACACTGGTTTTACACTCATTGTTTCATTGTAATGATTGCAATCCCCTTCATGCATCAACACTCAACAGTATTTGCTTCTATTTCTGTTACCTTTTTAATGACCTTTTTTTTTCTTGATGTCATCCCACAATTCCTTTGGTCTTTGGTCATTAATGTCTAATGTGTCAAATCTGTTCCTGAGATAGTCCCTAAATTCAGGAGGGATTCGAATATGAACAATTGATGACATGTTCAGCAGTTAGTCCCTGGCCTCATTTTGGCTGATTATGTTGAGTTTTTCAATGGTCTTTATCTAGAAATTTAATCACTTTGATTCGTTTGTTTTCTATCTGGGGATGTTCAAGTGAATAATTGCTGTTTATGTTGTTTAAAAAGGCATTTGCAATGAATGTGTCTTTGGTTTTAGAGTAATTTCTGTCCCCAAGCCCATGTTTTCCCACTACTGATCCTTCCTTTTTGTGGCCACTTTCATATTCCAATCACCAATAATTTTCAATGCATCTTTGATTGCATGTCTGCTCAGTTTTAGACAACAAATATTGGTAGAATTCTTCAATGTGTCCATCATGGTTGGTGGATAAATTTTATTAATAATTTTTTGTAGACATATAGATGTTATTCTATAATATATAATGTTTATATTTTAAGATTGATATTGAAATATTCAATTTGATGATGAATGTGATGCCATTCCTCTTCAATTTTTCATTGACAATGAATGTAGTAAGCCATATGATTATCTGCTTTAAGTGGCTAATACTACTTGTCAATTTCATCTCATTAATGCCTAAAGATTCCTGGTGTGGTACTATTGGATGAACACTGGACTGCAAACCACAAGGTCAACAGTTCAAACCTACCAACTGCTCCTTGGACCCTATACAAGGTCTCTATGAGTCAGAACTAACTTGACAGCACTTAACAACACCAACAACAATGCCTAGGTTGATTATAGTAAGCAGTGGATTGCAAGGTCAATTTGAACAGCAAGGTTGGCAGTTCAAAGCCACCTGCTCTTCAGAAACCCTAGACAAGGTTGCTATGAGTTGGAGTCAACAGAACAACACTTAACAACAACACCTAGGGTATTGATTTTTTTTTTTT
>NW_006408945.1:1338326-1349158 GCF_000296735.1 Chrysochloris asiatica | reverse complement strand
TATCAGAAAGTGGAAATACATATTGTTGTTGTTGTTAAGTGCCGTTGAGTCAGTTCCGACCCATAGCGACCCTGTACAGAGTTTCTGAGGGTGTAAATCTTTATGGGAGTAGAAAGTCTCATCTTTCTCCCGCGGAGCGGCTGGTAGTTTCGAACCACTGACCTTAAGGTTCACAGCCCAATTTGTAGGGTTCCAATCATATTTTACAAATTTATACCAAAAAAACCACACAACAAATTTAATCCTGACTCTGTGATCATACTTATAGACAAGTACCTTCAGTACTACGCTTTCCTTAGTAATGTTGAAAAGTCCTCAAAAAAAGGTCCAATTGAAACATGGGCTCCCAAGAGCATGTTCTGAATCTGCAGCCTTCAAAACAGTCAACTCAGAAGGTTATGACAACTGTTTTTGTTTTTTCTTTTCTAAACTTTAAAGAAGCAATCTTTTATTCTTTTTCTTTAGGGCAGAGTAGAACTGCCCCATGGGGTTTCCAAAACCATAAATCTTTCTGAAGGCAGACTATCACATCTTTCTCTTGAGGTGTGGCTAGTGGGTTCAAACTGTCAACTTTTGGATTAGCAGCCAAGCGCTAACAACTGCACCACTAGGGACTCTAAATTGTCTTTTTTTTTTACATTTTTACTGTGAATTCTGTGATAGTTTACATAGGAGAACGCTAGCCTTACATTCATCCTATCTTATTTCATTTCATTGCAATGATTAGAGTTCCCTGCATGCATCATCAAACAACCAAAGGGTACAACCCACAAGCCTGCCCCGCTGGTCAGCACATAGCCCCTCTCCCTCCCAGAGTCCAGAGTCCCCATCTCTGCCTCCATCTCTGGCGTCACTGCTTCTCTGGATAGGGTCCCGCACTCCGCTCTTCTCCCTTGATGGTCCCAGAGTCATCCTCTCATTTTGGGTAGCCAGTGTCTATGTTGCCCTTCCCTGACAACCTTGTGTACCAAGGGGGTGGGAGTGATCCTTGCTGTAAAGATTTGTTCCCTTTTTTGAGCTACTACATTCATAAGTAATGAGCTCTGGTAGTGTAGTAGTTATGAATCGAGCTGCGAACCTCAAGGTCAGCAGTTCGAAACTACCAGCTATTCTGTGAGTGAAAAATTAGGCTTTCTGCTCCCGTAAAGAATTACAGCCTCGGAAATCCTGTACAGGGTCACTATGAGTCAGAACCGACTTCACAGCACATAATCACCACCACCATATCCATAGTTATAGGTAAAGTTCATCAAATTGTAGTGGATTACTCTTTTTTTCCCCCCTCTTCTTCTTCTAGTCAAATTTTGATCATCCAGCCATCGAAGCCACGTCAAGTGGGTACTATCTGCAAGTATGGGTGTTCTTGTGCATCTCCCCTCACTTCATATCAGTTGGATGCTTCATTCTTCGCTCTAGTCCTCTGTGGCCGTGCCACTGCCTCTGGGCCCTAGAGTTACTGGGTCTTGCCATACTGCTGGCCCATCCGGGTCTCCACCCGGGTTCATGGGGGTCTGTTGAATGTGGTCCGGCTTAGCAACTTCATTGCTATTTTTTTCCCCTCTTCCCTTACGAATGACCATCGATGTCACCAGCCAGACCTCAGGCTTGCTAATGTATTTCCCTTGAGTTTCAGTCTTGGAAGGGGGTTTGTATAGCAATACTTTTTGACTTACCTTCATGTGTCTAAAACGGGGTAAAAAAAAATCACATTAACATGAGGTTGACTCTTGGTGTGCCATTGTGAGATATGCACTGGATTGCTCACTAAAAGGTCGATAGTTCAAACTCACCAGCTGCCCCTCAGAAACCCTGTACAGGGTTACTAAGAGTCAGAATGGACTCAGTGGCACTTAGCAACAAGACAACAATGTGAGTTACACATACAATGTCACCTCCTTGTTTGAAAGAATTATGGGAACACTGAAGATTTGGTAATTATCAAAGTTAGAACTCTGATAGAAAAATCTTTGGAAGATTGGATCAAATTCTTGAAAAGGCAAAAAACAAGGTTTTTTTTCCCTCAAGTCATTCACCAAGACCATTTGACTCTTATGTGATATTTTATTCTAGGAAAATAGGTTCCCTGGTCATATAAATGAACTGAGAGGAAAGAAAAACTTACTGTTTTTGTTAAGTGACTTCAAATTGTTTCTGACTCATGGTGACCCTGTATAAGGTTTCTGAGGAGTGGAGTGACAGTTGAGTTTGAACTTTGTGGCCCAATGCTTACTTACCCTATAGCACCACACCAGGCAATGCTAAATGCTAGCAAGTTTTTACAATATTTTTATTCTGATGTGAGATGATGTCATTCCAAGAGTTTAACATCTTCTTTTAAAAAACTTTTGAATATATTTAATGCCTTGGATAAATATATTCTAAATCAGTTTTTTTTTTTTTTCCTTCCAAGATATCAGAAGATATATTTCTTGTTAAAAAAACTAGAGTGTAATTAAAGGGGGATTTTGTGGTGGTTATGTGCCGTGATTTAGGTAATGACAAATTAAGCCTGTTACTGAAATTTCCTTTTTATAGGTCAAACTATGCAGAATTATTTTTGAGATTCTAATTTTGATGGAATATCTTATACTATTATAATATTCTCACCAAGAAAATGTGGGATTTGGATATTTGAGCATTTTGTCTCCCTTTTAAATATACGTGCCCAATAAGGAATGGTGTTGTTTAGTGCCATCGAGTCTGTTCTGACTCACAGGACCCTGTATAGTGTTTCTAAGGAGCAGCTGATGGGTTTAAACCACCAACTTTGTTGCTAGTGGCCCAGTGCTGATTCTGCATTGCCACACCAGATGGAAAAAAATGAATCACTATATGAATCTAGTATTTTCGGATTAGGTTGCCTGAATGTAATTACCTGCAGACAGTTTCAAAATATGCTTTTTATAGAGATTATCTTCCATTCTTAGAGTTTGTTTGCTTTCTTGTAGTGATTTTAGTCATTTTGGCTCATTGTAGCATCATGTTCTGCCAGTGATAATGGTAAGAATTAATCCTGAACTATCAAAATTGATGATACAGAACAAGTCGGCAGCTGTTTAAAAAACAAACAGATAGAAAAGGACAACTTACAGGAGAGAACATTATAGTTCCATGCCATATATAATTTGAATATATTGTAATACTACTGAAATTTGGATAAATCTGCCTGCCTTGAATGTCAATTCTTCTAGGAATTTATCCCCAAACTGCAATGCTGTGTTTCATTACCTACTGTCATTTTTAAATCATGTCACTTGAATAATATGAATTGCTACACATTTTACATCACCTTCACTATTGTTTTCTTTTTGAGTGAGAAGAATTATGCTCTTTGTGAGTCACATCTTTTCATAAAGGGAATACATCCTCTGGGTGACATTTATTATTAGTATGCCAATCAATTCCCTCCTGAAATAGTAAGCAGAGATTTTGTGTGTGTTTTCTACATTGAGGTTAACTGCAAATCTTACATTAAATAAATGTTTAGACTATTGGAAGGAAGGGGTTTCTTAACTCAGTTTAAGTTTTCAGTACTATATCATTTATTTTCTTTCTTTTTAAGATTGAATTCTTTTATCACTTCTCCAGTGGAAGATAGTTATATTCACCAATAGAACACCAACGCATCATTTCTCAAGTAGTTACTTTCTGAAAGCAGTTGGTGGAGAGGATTTGATCTGAGTCTGGGAAACACCAATTTCTTTCTGAACCTTGTAGGTTTACCAATAATTTAAGTGAGCCAAATAACCACAGTCTTATTTTGCCTTGTCTCTCTCTCTCTCTCTCTCTCTTTCTATTTTTGTTGTTGTTGTTGTTATTGTTGTTAAACAAGAGTGTGAGTAATGTCTTGTAATCATCAGGAATCAGCATTTAGAAAATCCTGTTAGCATCATAAAGTTCTAAAATGCCTATAGTTGTGAATAAAAATAATAATGAGAAAAAAACCTTAAAAAATAATGGGTTTGAATTACTATAGATACAGTTATGCTTCCAGTTTGAAAAATATGTTACATTATATAGAAATTAAGTATAACTCCCAAGTCAGCAATTTTTATGTTGTTATTAATGTAGACTTGAAATTAATAGCATCTATGTTATAGTTCATAACTTACAAATCAAAGAAAATGATTTCAGTTTCTTTAAGAAAGAAACAATTTGATGAAAGTATTCAGAACTCATTAATAGGATTCCCTGGTTGTGCAAAAGGTTAATGGACTCAACTCAGCCGATAAACTGAAAGTTTGGAAATTACAAAGTGCACCTCCCAGGAAAAGCATGGAAATCTACTTCTAAAACATCTATCATTATTGTTGTTGTTGTTGTTAAGTGCTGTTGAGTCACTTCCGATCCATAGCAACCCTGTGTAGGGTTTCCAAGGAGCAGCTGGTGAGCTTGAACTGCTGACCTTGTGGTTCAAACCAATTTTGCCATCCAGCGCATTAACTCAAAGTGTCACATATAGACCCTATGAAACACATTTCTACTTTCACACACATGAAATTCCCAGGAATTGTTTTTTGAAAGAATAAAACTTGAAAGCAGAAAGCAACATAATTGCTCTGGAAAGCCAGAAGTGGGGGTGATAGGAGCATCATATAGAAACTTTCAATCAAGCCTCTGAGGTTTATGCTTCTCACTCACGATTTGAAATCCTAGAGAAACATCCAGTTGGTCAACCTTATATCCCACGTCTTCCACTGTTGTCAGAGTTGATGGGGTAAAGAATTGATGTGGCTAGGGCATGAGAAAATATAATATCCTGGGACAGTAGCTTGAATGATTCCAACAAAACTATAAAAGATGGGACAGAGGTCATTTGTGGTGGTATGTTGGTGAATAGTTAGCAACTGACTCTTCAGAGGAATTCATCACAAAAAGTGGTACTTGATGTCTTTGACATCAATGAGAATTACAAACATTTTATCTGTATATAAAGTATATTGTTTTTATTTTTATTAATAAACAACCTTAGTATTTATTATAAAACATTCCCTTTGTTGTATGCTGGCATTTCATAGTTTTAAAGACATATCTATATTTTTTATATGCTTATAAAAGGAAATATGCTTATGAAATGATTCACCTGTGGATCAATGCTCTAAGTCCTGTTATAAATATACTGATGTCATAATATCTTGAAAGGGAATTAATTACAATTTATTAACATTCTTAATAAACATTTGGAAAGGCAGTATAGAATAACCACTAAAAATTGATGAAATGATGATCCTCTTACTAATGAATATTACAAAAGAAAATGTGTGAAGAAGTTCCCAACTATCTCTGCAACACTCACAGTACCAACACGTATTACAGGGGAGTTAGAAAATCTTCGAAGGACACCACATCAGTACAACTATCAGATATTCTGTCAAATCAAGGACAGAGAACTTAACAGAAGTGGGACTACCACTTAGAGATAAACCTCAATCAAACTATCTTGGGTAAGATGTTTTTCTTGGTACCTAGGTTCTCAATAGAGTGTAGTGCCATAGTCTACAAAGGTAGAATTCTGACAAGGCTATGACAATAGTCAAAAGTTTGACTATACCGTGGTCTGTTTGTATCTAGTCTTATAATACCAGTCTAAAAACATATGCTGTTGTTGTTGTTGTTATGTGTTGTGGAGTTGGTTCAGACTCATAGTGACCCTGTACAGGGTTTCCGAGGCTGTAAATCTTTATGGGAGCAGAAAGCCTCATCTTTCTCCCACGGAACAGCTGGTAGTTTCGAACTGCTGACCTTGAGGCTCGCAGCCTGATTCATAGCCACTATGCTACTAGCAACTCGTATATTCTGCTAAAGGGGAGGTTCACAAACACTTGGCTGTCCTAGCCCTGAAATCAAAATCATCAGTGGGAAGTCCCTATAGTTTTCCAGGGCAGAGAGAGCAGGGTCAGGAGCCAGGTGGCTTCATCTCTGCACTGACCTGGTCCATCTTTTAACCTGGTCAATTACCAGGAGAGATGACCTAGTATCCTTAGATAACAAAGAGTACATTTTCATTCATTTTATCTTTAAATATCGTGATGTTTCCTTAGGATAAGCACTGGACTATGAACTGCAGGTTTGGTGGTTGAACCCCACCAGCTTTTCCACTGAAGAATAAGTATTGGCCTGCTAACCAGAATATTGGCAGTTCAAACCTACCAGCCACTTTGAGGGAGAAAGATGAGGCTTTCTACTCTCACAAGGATTTATAGCCTAGGAATCCTATACAGGGTAACTAGCAGTTGTAACTGACTCTATGACACTTAACAACAACAGTGTATATTCAACCACATTTTCATTATAACATATATTTGATTTGATTATCATCTGTTTTAACTTCTACATTAATTACAAAAATAATATTTCCTTGAAAATTTATAAATGAGAAACCATGAATCTTACCTCAGCCCTCCTCTACTTTTTAGTACTATTGTCTACAGATTGCTGTTGTTAGTGGCTTGGCTTTGCCTTCATTACATCTGTTTTGACATGTCTGTGTATACTCACACATGGATATAACTCTATGAAGGCTATTCACTCTATATAGGTAACTCTTAAAAGTGTTCCACATCTGCTCTTTCAATTCAAGCTTTCCAGATTACTCTCTCTATACTCAGTCATTCGCTATACATTTCCATGAGAATTATGTCCCAGCACCAAAGTAGTCATGAATTTACAGATACTTTAAATATCTTATAGCTGCCATATTATATTACACTCTACTTTCAGTACAAGTAACCAGAAAATTTTTCTTAAAAGGAACATCAATTCATATATATTTTCTGCTCAAAATGCACTTATATTGTTTAGAATAAAAGGTGATTTCATGCAAGAAACTCTGCCCCCTCTCTAATATGTCCCCCATCCCTACTCTTTACCTCTTATGCCACTCTCCTACCATATCTACTCCTTTCTAAGAGTCCGGAGACACTATCTTCCCTGAGTATTCCAAGCAAGATCCAGCTTATGGATGACTATCTCTCCTAGAAAAGAGAAGTAATCAGAAAATTATTTCACTGGCTGTTTTCTCTGCTTGAGATGTTCTCCCTTAGATATTCTAATGCTTCATTGCTGATCTCTTTCAAGTCTTTGCTCAACTATCACATTCTAGGTTAGGCCTGCCCAGACTACCCTATTTATAACAGCAACTTTGTCCTTGACATGCCTGATCTCCTATCCTCAATCTGTTTGTTTTTTTCTTGGTTGTTCATGGAACTTGTGCCAATGATTATATGCAAGATGGTATTGTTCTTATTTATTATATTTATCATCTGATGTTCCTCATGAGAATATAAATTCTGCAAGTACAGAAAATGAGTCAGTGCAGTCCCAAAGCCAAGAAGATTTAGCTTAGTAGAACAGTTATTCAATGAACTTATGTATTTAGGAGTTAGTGTAGCAAGGAGCTCTGGTAGCGTTGTGGTTATGAGTCGGGCTGCTAACCTCAAGGTCAGCAGTTCAAAACTACCAGCCACTCCGTGGGACAAAGATGAGGCTTTCTGCTCCCGTAAAGATTTGCAGCCTCAGAAACCCTATACAGAGTTGCTATGAGTCAGAACTGACTCCATGGCACACCACCACCACCATAGCAAAATACGGGAGATGCAAGTGGTCGAGTCAGATTGGTAAGATCTATCAATCATCTTCTGTAACTGTAATCATAACGAGTACTTACAATGTACTTTAAAGGTTTGTTATGATGATTCAATTATCAAGTATATATTAACTATAAAGAACACAAGACATACTTGAAACATATTGATTCATTAATATTATATACGAATATTATTCTTTGATATATATTGTTGAATGCCATTAAGTAGGCTCCAACTTATAATGACCCATGTAGAGGGTTTCTGAAGCTGCAAATCTTTTTGAGGAGTGTGGGGGAGAGAAAGCCTCATCTTTGTTTCATGGAGCATTTGTGGGCTTGAACCACTCACCTTGTGGTTTGCAGTCCTGTGCTTATTCTACAGAGCTACTGTGCTCCCTTTTTACATATATTGTTGTTAAGTACCATTAAGTCAATTCTGACCCATAGCGAGGAGCTGAGGAGCAGCTGGTGAGCTTGAACTGCCAACCTTGCAGTTCAATCAGCTTTGCAGTCTGATGCATTAACTCACAAAGCCACACCAGGAGTCCTTATACATACCCCAAAACACCAGACCCAATACCATCAAGTGGATTTCAACTCATAGCAATCCTGTTTGGGTTAGCAAGACTGTACACAATTACGGAAACAGATAGCCTCAGAGTGGCTGGTAGGTTTGAATGGCCAATATTGTGGTTAATAGTCCAGTGCATATCCTACAGCATTACCAGGGTCCCTGTATATATACATTGTGGTGTTGTTGTAAATGAGATCCAGTTGGTTTTAACTGATAGGAGCTCTGGTAGCGTAGTGGTTACGAATCGGGCTGCGAACCGGAAGGTCAGCAGTTCGAAACTACCAGCCGCTCCGCTGGAGAAAGATGAGGCGATCTGCTCCCGTAAAGATTTACAGCCTCGGAAACCCTATTCAGGGTCGCTATGGGTCGAAACCGACTCGACGGCACTTAACAACAACAACATCCCTATATAGGTTTCCCAAGGAGCGGCTGGTGGGTTTGAATCACTGACCTGGCGGTCATTAGTTCAGTGCTTATCCTACAGTGCCACATATAGGTCTTTGTATATTTGGAATCAATGTATATATTTATACACTTGAATTTTGCCTCAATGATATCCATTTGTTTTCTTTCTAAATAGCACATCCAGATCTCATTCTTCATTCAGTAAGTATCTTTCAGAGCTTATTCTGTACTAGGCACTGTCAAATTCTTGTTTTTGTAGTGTAGTAGATAATGCTTTGGGCTGATAGCCACAAGGTCAACAGTTTGAGTCCACCAGTCACAATATGGGAGAAAGATAAGATTTTCTGTTCCCATAACTATCTAGACTCGCTTTGAATCCGAACTGATTTGACAGCCCACAGCATTTGCAGCAGCTATACTTGTTATGATTGTATAATATTCTATAGTATTTACATATAATTACTTAATCATTCCCATAAAAATGAATATTTTATGGTCTCTAGTTATTGCTGTTAAATGTAACACCCTTGCAGCATAATATAACAAAATTGAAACTTGAACATAATAATACAAGGGGTCTCAAAAAACTTCATGGAAATATTCCATTATTTTTTAATTCTATTTTTCCACACACTTTTTTAAACCCCTTCCGTCTTCTCCCTGTTCCATTGTTTATATTTAAGTTTTAATATAATTTTTATTGTGAATTGAGTGGTTTTATAGAAAACATTATACGCTTTACAATTCAACAAATCGTACACTTTGTTTCATTTCAATGATTGCTATCCTCTCTGTGGAACAACAGTCATCCGCTTCCTCTCTGTGACTCCTATTTCCCTTCCACCCACCTTCCCTTCCTGTCTCATCTTTGTCCCTAGGCAAATGTTGCCCCTTTGAATTGAATGATTGGTTGTTCCATCATTCATAGTGAGCATATCTTACTAGTGTTGTTGTTCCGCCTATAAACCTAACTACTGCTTGGCTGAAAGAGTGTGTGTACCTTTGCAGACCTGAAGGGTTGTCAGAGCCATAGTCTCTGGTTCCTCCCGTCTCTTTCTGACCAGTAAACTTGGTCTTTTTTTTTTTTTTTTTAATTTTGTTCCACACATTATGTTGCTCTGTCCTGTTCACAGCAGTTGGTAGTGGTAGCTGGGTATCATCTAGTTCTTCTGGTCTCAGGGGCATGGTGACTGATAATTACATGCTCCATTAACCCTTTGGACAAATTAACTCCAAGAATCTTCAATCCCCATCATTATTCTTTCTTTGGCACATGGAGAGACCTGTAGCTACACCTTAGACAGCTGCTCATGAGCATTTACTCCCAGTCGTTCCTCATCAAAGTTGGATTTAGAACATTGTCTTTGTGTACTATATTGTGCAGATTGGCCATGGTGTCCCCTTAGAGTATGGCTCTGAGCTCCCAGGCTCAGCTACTCATCGCCTTAAGGTGTTTGATATATCTAAGATGTTTTCATCATTTTGTAAGCTGTATGAACCACCATATCCATAGTGGTGTTTGCAGGAGAGGTAAATACTCATATACCAATTTCCTCATTCACACTCTTGTATGTCTGTAGAACACATAAATGTATACATACATATACACATCTCTCTATATATGTATATTAATATACATGCATACCCACATACATACACGTAAGTACACATATATACACAATCTACTCTTCTTTCCATAATCATTCAGCATGTGTCTCTGTCCATGTATCTACACATAGAGTATTGTTGTTCTAAGGTTGTGTCCATATCACTATTTATCTCTATCCCCTTTATCCCTTTGTCTTTACCTGTCTTCATCGTACTTCTGCTAACCTCATTTTTTTCTTGTAAATTGCCCTTCCCTTTCTTGTATCTTGCCCTCCCATCACTCAAGTTAACATGTAACTACTCTGTAACCTGAAGTCCTGGTGTGGCGTTGTGGGTTAATGCGCTGGGGTGCAAACTCGTTTGAACCAGAAGTTTGATGTTTCAAGCTCACCAGTCACTCCTCAGAAATCCTTTACAGGATCACTGTGGATTGGAACTAACTTGACAACAGTTAACAACAACAACTCTATAACCAATGGACTTGCATCCCTGGCAACCAGCAAAGAATGTTTTGTTTTTCTCTTTCAAACTCTTATATATTTGTGGGATATGAAAATATGTATGTCTCCCTCTTCCTCCTTTACACATTCAGCCTGTGTATCAATCCATATATCTATGCCCAGAATACTGTTTTCCAGGGTGAAAGGGACAGATATATAT
>NW_006408945.1:1331638-1338051 GCF_000296735.1 Chrysochloris asiatica | reverse complement strand
AACAACAACAACAAATATATATGGTGCTTTGCTTATCCAAGGTCTCTTTCTCCACCATATAAAGTTCGTGATCATTTTTTCCATCTCTTTAAAGAATGATGTTGGAGTCTGGATTGGTATTGTATTATTTCTATAGACTGCTTTGGGTGCTTTTTATGGCATTTTCAAAATGTTAAGTCTTTGTACCCATGAAAATGGTATATTCTTTCTATTTTGTACATTTCTTTTGGTTTCTTGTAGTAGTGTTTTGTAGTTTTCTTTGTACAGGTCTTTTGTTTCTCTAGTTAGATATATTCCTAAGTATTTCATATTTTGGGGGGTAATTTTAAATGCTATTGTTTCCCCAATTTCCTTTTCAGAACTGTCTTTATTAATATAGAGGAATCCCACTGATTTTTGTTTATTATTCTTGCAATCTGCCACTTTACTGAATCTTCTGATGAGTTCTAATAAATTTCTTGCTGAGTGATTGGGGTTTGCTATGTATAAGTTTATATCAACTGCAAATAAAGAGTTTTATTTCTTCTTTGTTGATTTGAATGCCTTTAACTTCCCTTTCTTCCCTCATATCTGTTGGTCTATAATTTGCTTTTTTAATAATGCCCTTGCCAGGTTTTGGAATAAATGTTACACTCGCTTCATAAAATGTATTCGGAAGTTTTCCATCCTTTTCTATATTCTGGAATAGTTTGAGTAAAATTAGTGTCAGTTTTTCTCTGGAAGGTGGGTAAAATCCACCAATAAGTCTATCTGGGCCTGGGCTTTTTTGTTTGTTCGTTTGGAGTTTTTAATTCTAGATCTGTTCTAGTTTTCTACTTCATTCTTTGTTAGTTTAGGTAGGTCAAGTTTTTCTAAAAATGTACCTATTTCCTCTAGATTTTCAAATTTGTTGGAGTACAACTCTTCAAAATATCCTATTATCCATTTTCTTTCCATTGGTTCTGTTGTGACATCACCCATGTAGTTCTTATGAATGTTATTTGTGGATTGTCCCTCTTTTCTTTTGTTGGAATTACCAATGGTTCATCAATTTTATTAATCCTTTGGAAGAACTGGCTTCTCATCTTGTTGGTTCTTTCTATTGCTTTTCTGTTTTCTACTTCATTTATTTCTGTTCTAATCGTGGTTATTTCTTTTATTTTTCTGGTAACTGTAGGCTTCTTCTAATTGTTGGAGGTGTTGTGGTAATGTGTTACTTTTGGTTCCTTCTTTTTTCTGGATGTATGTTTTTATTGCTACAAATTGCCCTTTCAGCACTACTTTTGTTGTGTCCCAAAGGTTTTGGTATGTTGTGTTTTTGTTCTCATTTACTTCTAGGAATTTTTTTACTTCATTTTTGTTGTTGTTGTTGTTGTTGTTTTTATTCTTTTACCCAGTAGCTTTTAAGCAGAGCATGATTCAGTGTCCATGTGTTTGTTGTTATTTTCCTGATCTTTCCTATTGTTAATTTCTAATTTTATAATATTGTGACATGAGAAGATGCTTTGTAGTATTTTGATATTTTTAAATTTGAGCTTGGTTTGTGGTGCAAGATGTGGTCTCTTCTGGGCAGTATTTCATGTGCACTGGAAAATAATACATATTGTGCTGTTGTGGGGTTGAATGCTCTGTACAAGGTCAAATTGATTGTGAGGTCAAATTGATTGTGTTGTTTAGTTCCTCTGTGTCTTTGTTGAGTTTCTTTGTTCTGTCCTTTTATGAAAGTGGTGTATTAAACTCTCCCACTATTATTGTAGAGTTGTCTATTTCCTTCTTTAATTATATAAGAATTTGAGTTATGCATTTTGAGCCTCTTTCGTTGGAAGCATAGATTTTATTATGGTTATGCCCTCTTGTTCAATTGACACCCCTTAATCTTGAGATAATATCCTTCTTTGTCTCTTACGCTGATTTTTGTCTTAAAGTTTATTTTTTATCAAAGATCAACATTGCCACTACTGCTAATTTTTTTTATTGAAAGACACATTTGTTTGTGTAAAATCATCAAGTTCTTACTCTCCAATGTCTTCTCATGTCACTTAGCATAAAAGCTCTTTCCTTGCAAAAGGATCTCCAGGATGATAGCTGATTGGTCTACAAAAACATCTCACTGAAGCTGGAAATTTTGATATGTGGCTACATTTCTTTAACTTGGGACCATAAAGTATATTGTCAGCCCACTTGAAAGTTGGTTGCTATAAAAGTAAGTTTTGAAAGAAGTCAGTTGTCTTGTTTCTGGATGCATGGACAAAATTGGTGATAGGTAAAAAAGAGTGACAAGACAATTCACCCAGAGACAAACCAACTTAAGAGCAGAGAAAGAAAGACAGTGCCTGGGTAATCTTTAAGTTTCTTTTTTTCTGGTTGGTTCTAAGTTCCAGCTCCATCCTGTCATTGCCGTGTATGTGCTGTTTAAGCCCTTTATTACACTCCCTCAGCCAGGAAATTATCCCTTTTACTTCTTAATTTAAGTTTAGTTTTAGAATAATGTAGGCCATAGATTTTGCTG
This sequence comes from Chrysochloris asiatica, assembly GCF_000296735.1. Lineage (NCBI taxonomy): Eukaryota > Metazoa > Chordata > Mammalia > Afrosoricida > Chrysochloridae > Chrysochloris > Chrysochloris asiatica. The sequence continues at coordinate 1,335,563 of NW_006408945.1, read as the reverse complement.
TAATTGAGGCTATTAAAATTAAGGCAGAGATAAGGATTTATATCTCCTAGTGTGGCGCTGTAGGATAAGCCCTGGTCGGCTAATCACAGGGTCCATGGTTCTAACTCTCGAGCTGCAGCTCAGAAACTCTATACATTGTTGCTGAGGTGGAGCCAACTAGACAGCGCTTAACAACAACACAGAATCTGCAAGAAAGGTGTTCATTCATAAATTTAATATAATGTTATACTTCTCTTAATAAAAGACATTCTGATGACATACTGAGCCCTGGTGTGGCCCTGCAGGATAAGTCTTAAGCCTCTACCACATTAATGACATATATAAGTTGAACTGACTCAGCACACAACAATAATAAAAAATGGCACACTACATTGTTAGAGAATGTAATGACATACAAAGTAGTCAGCAGGCACACAGATATAATCTAGGGTGTTAGATGCTCTCACACCATTCTTTGAGAACTGTCTCTCTAAATTCACTAGACTGTAGCTTTTTTGTGTTTCTGACCTAGGATGAGGAATTAGAACACCTACTAGGAGGTCTTTTCCTCTTCCCAGGTAATGTGCCCTTCAGAAACCTCTGCCTGAAACAGTCTCTTTCCCTTTTTGATCTGTAGTTATCACAACCAATCCTAACTAAATGTAATAGAAATTTCCCTAACCAAACTGACATTGATAAAAGATACTTTATTCCCAGAAGATTAGGCAATACAGGCAGCATGCATTTGATGATTATAATAATGATAATGATCTGTTGACTGTTAGCATCTGGGTGCTCCAAGCCTTTTAGCTCTGACAAAAATTTCAGGTAGGCCTCTCAACCATCTGTCCCTCTGGCTCAGTAAACAACCCTTGGAAAAAGTCTTATGAAAGTCTCTTTATTTAACTCTTTCTAGAGCAGTGCTCTTGAATTTTTAATGTGCTGATTAATTGTTTTAGGATACTGTTAAAATGCAAATTCTGATTTAGATCATGTGGGATAGAGTTTAAGAGTCTGCATTTCTAGACAGTTGCTAAGTGATGCTGATGCTGTTGGTTTGCAGATTTAATTTTGCTTAGACATTTCAGACATATAGTGACACTAAATAGCGTTTCTAAGGCTGTAATTCTTCACTGGAGCAGAAAGCCTAATCTTTCTTCCATAGTTTTACTGTGAGATTCAAACTGCTGATCTTGCTGTTAACCCCCCAGCTCTTAATCCCCTATGCTACCAGGGTTCCTTTTTATTCAAGTTCTTGCTAAATGTCTTGAGTCAATTCTGACACTGGATTTTTGAGGTTTTAAATATTGGTAGGAACAGAAAGCCTCATATTTCTCCTACAGAGTAGCTAGTGGACACTGACCTGGGATCTTGTGGTTCACAGTCCAGTGTTTATCATATGGAGCCACCGCACTCCCTCTTATACAAGTTGTTGTTTGTTGTTAAGTGCTGTTGAGGCCTTTCCAGCTCATAGCAAACCTGTATAGGGTTTCCTAGGAGCAGCTAGTGAGTTTGCTTCCCATCAACCTTGTGGTTCAGTGCTTATCCTACAGTGGACATCTGGACTCAGGACCTCAAACATTGTTATTCACTGATCCAATAATGGGCAGCATCTCTAGTGGGGGGGAAATGTATCCTTTTCTGTTTCAGAATGCCATCCCCTGCCAGTGTGAAATAGAACATTAGATATAGTCTCATTGCTGGTCATGGACTCCTCGGCCAAAAGTTTGTACACATAAGAAGTAATCAAAAGACAAGCTTTCTTTTGATGTGAACCTGTTAGCACATAATGCATTTGCCCCAGGGAGCTGATAACAGGATGTAGAATGTAGCTCTTCTAGGTCACTTTGAATCCAGCCAAGTTGGTTGTGATTAACAACTGCTAACATCAACAGCTGTTCTAGGACTAATGTGAAATAATAGAATGGTTTCAGTCTGGTTCACTCTCGACAAGGGCCCACACCATGAAAATCATCACCATCATTAGCACCCTTGTAGGCAGCACTGGGAATCTGAATGGTTTCAAAACTGAATGTGAGATCTCCCTAGAGATGAGCCCTGTGATGATAAGTCAGTTTCATTGGAGGCTTATTAAGGCTTTCACTTCTTGTGCAGCATCTGCTCTATAAATAATACGATTCAATCTCTAGGGCAATTTATGTGGAACACCAAACTAACCATAAAATATCATAAATTTGTGACATATTATTAGATCTTTCTTTTTACACACAGAAACATCTATTTCAGGCTAAAATTACGGCTCTTAAACTGGACCCTAACTCTACTCCAAACGCTAATAGCATTAAGTCTTAGGAAAACAAATTACATCAGCCGAAATCCTGATTTCTTCATAATTTCTTGTCTGGTTTTTAATCACTGATTTTTTAATAACCCATCATGTGATGATTTTCTATTATAGATTCAACTGGTAATGATAAAACATTATTGATCATTTTAGTTGCAATTATTCACATTTGCAAGTGTAAATTATATAATTCAGTACAGTTCCCGTATCATGCACAACACCCTATTATCAGTGATTGACTATAGTTTAAAAGCCTATTTCATATCCACATACCTTAGTGACAAGGAATTTCTCTAATTCTTTAAGTTGTTCATCAATACTGTGAATTTTCTAATAACTGGAAGATAGACATTCCCCCTCTTCTGAGGTAAAGGGTGGTTGAGATACCTCTGTATTAGGCAAGAAAAGATAAGAAATCATACACTTGTCTTATTTTGTTGTTGTTCCCAAGTGCCTTGGAGTCAGTTTTGTCTCATAGTGATGGTTATAGGGTTCCTGAGGCTGTAAATGTTTTGCAGGGGCACAAAGCCTCACCCTTCTCCCAAAGAGTCACTGGTGGACTTGAACTACCAGCCTTGTGGTTCACAGTCCAGTTCTTATCCTATGGAGCCACCACTCTGCTTATACTTATTGAGAAGACAAAGTAAAATGTTATAATGATATGTACAAAGACTTGGAGTTAGAAAACCAATGGGAAGAACACACTCAGAATTCCTCAAACTGAGGGAACTGAACAAAAAATTCAATCCTTGACTTGAACAATCAAGATGGCATCAAGAGAAGATGGAAGGGATACAAAGAATCACTTTTCCAAAAAGAATTGGTCAATGTTCAACTAGTTCAAGAGGCTGCATATGATCTAAAGCCAATTATTCTGAAGGAAGAAGTCCAAGGTGCACCGAAGGCATAAGCAAAGAACAAGACTCAGAGAATTGAGGGGATACAAATTGAAATCTTTCAACAAACTAATGAAGCACTGGAGGCACTCACTCATCTCTGCCAAGAAATTTGAAAGAAAACTACCTGGTTAACTGACTGGAAGAATTCCATCTCTGCTCATTCCAAAGAGAGGTGACCCAACAGAATATGGAACTCATTGGACAATATCATTAAATCCTATGCAAGCAAAATTCTTCTAAAGATAATTCAAAAACAGCTGCAAGCATACATTCCAAAGAACTTCTAGAGGTTCAAGCCAGATTCAGAAGAGGATATGGAAGGAGGACTATCATTGCTGATATCAGGTGTTTCTTGGATGACAGTAAAGAATACCAGAAAAGTGTTTATCTGTGCTTTATGACTATGCAAAGGCTTTCAGTTGTGTGGATCATGCCAAGCTATGAACAGCATTGTTGAGAATGAATATTCCAGAACACTTAATTGTGCTCATGAGGAACCTGTACATAGACCAAAGGCAGGTTTTTGTTGTTGTTGTTGTTGTTGTTTTTAACAGAACAAGGGAACACTGAATGGTTTAAAATTAGGAAAGATATGTGCCAGGGTTACATTCTGTCACCATACTTATTTACTTTGTATATTGAACAACTAATCCAAGTTGTTGTTGTTGTTAGGTGCCATCGAGTTGGAACTGATTCATAGTGACCCCATACACAGCAGAATGAAACAATGTCTGATCCCGAG
>NW_006408945.1:1319873-1326223 GCF_000296735.1 Chrysochloris asiatica | reverse complement strand
GTTGCTAAGTGCTGTCGAGTTGGTTCTGACTCATAGCAACTCTGTATATATTCACATATATATGAGTCAGGCTGCTAACTGTAAGGTCAGCAGTCCAAGACCACCAGCATTCCGTGGGAGAAAGATGAGACTGTCTGCTCCCTTAAAGATTTACAGCCTTGGAAACCCTATGTAGGGTCGCTATGGGTTGGAACCAACTGTGTGCATACCACCACATATGCATGCACATTCACACCTTATTATCCTATTATTTCACAAACTTTTTGAAGCCTCCTCATATATATGTAGAGTGCTGGTGTATCGCTGTGAGTTAATGCGCTGGACTACAAAGTCTGTTTGAACTTCAAGGTCTGTGGTTGAACTGCACCAGCGGCTCTTTGAGACCCTATCCAAAATCACTATGTGTTGAAAGCAACTGTACGGCAGTTCACAACAACAACATATATATACACAAGTGCGTGGTAGCTCTATATAAAAAACTGAATGGAGCCGTCAGCCCCTCAGTGGGAGAAAGATCAGGGTTTCTGCTCCTGCAGAGATTTACAACTTGAGAAACCCTATAGTGATGCTACTAGTCAGAACTGACTCTAAGGCATTTAACAACTTATATACAAACCTAACTATGACAGTAAAGGCTTTCAATGACTGCAGACCACCTACAAGATAAAGTTCAAACTCCTTAATATGATACACAATGTATGACATCATCTTACCTCCACCATATTCTTCTTCTTAATTTCCTACCATTCTCTCAATCACAATGTATTTAATGGCTGAAAGACAAGTGATATAATTTCTTTCCTTACTCTCTAATCCTACTTCTTCTCTGCCTGGAATGACATGACCTCTTTTTTTCTTTACTGATCTAGCTCATAAATATACATAAGATTCAATTCACATATCAACTGACAATTCTAAGAAGCCTTCTCTGACCATCACTTTTAAAGCTAAATTAGGTTTCCAGGCTGATTTTGTACTCACAGTAACCCAAATATACTTCTCTCTTAATATCCTCATTATTCTGGACACATATATATCTGTCTTACCAATCAGACTACAAGCCCTTTGATTGCAGAGACTGAACTTAATTATCTTCATATCCCAAGTACTTAGCACAATGCCTGGTATATGAGATGTTCAGTAAGTGCTTGTAGCAATGACCTGAATTATTCTGTGGATACTCCCACAAGGATTTAAAGCCTCAGAAACCCTGTGTTGTTGTTTTTGTTGAGTGCTGTTGAGTTGATTCCAACCCATAGCGACCCTGTATAGGATTTCCAAGGAGCAGCTGGTGAGCTTGAACCACTGACTTTGCAGTTCAAATGACTTTGCTGTCTGACACATTAGCCCACAGTGCCATACCAGGACTCCCAGAAACACTATACGGGGTTGTTAAGAGGCAACTCCAAAGCACAAAAACAGCAACTTTATAATGAATACAGTATATTTTTCTTTCTGTTGAAGCAGATCACAAAAAAATTTCAACTAAACAGAAATTTCCTATACTTTAACAAAGGTTACAGCTGTATTCAGATACAACTGAAAGTATGCATATCCTTTCTGTTTGCTTGTTTGTTTCAGTTCTGTTGAATCCCAAAATTTATAGAAGAACACTAAGACAATACTGTCCTTATATTGGAGACTGTAGTTTTATATACACACAAACATATATTCAGAAACACATGTAAGTATACATTTTTGAGAGTATATAAAATGAACATTACAATTGCTTATATGTATCTGTGGCAATTTCTAATGTTTATAATCAAGCAGAGTTGCAGAACCAAATATATCATCCGTGTGGTATTATGGGTTAACGCGCCAGACTGCAAAGCCATTTCAACTGCAGGGTGGGTGGTTCAAGCTCACCAGCTGCTTCTTGGAAACCTTATACGGGGTCACTATGGATCAGAACCGACTTGAAAGCACATAACAACAAAAACAACAATCACCTTTATTGCATCTTCCTAATAACTATTTCTATTACTTTTCTAACCCTTTTAGTAGTCTTTCAACTTAGTATTCATATCTTTATGAATTATTCCACCTCCCTCACTTCCTGCATCCACTCTATGCATTATGCCTTTATGAAGTTCATCCTGGTTGCTTTCTTTGTCACAGTTTCACACAGTGTCTTACTCAACTGATCATGGCAAAGGTATTAGCTGATGGACTTAATTTATCATTTTCATAGGGATATTTGCATACAAATATAGGATCTTTCAACGTTAAAAAAAATCAATAACTAAATGTGTACTTTTTTTTCCATGAACATATTTTCAACAGAGTTTTTGCTTAGGTCAGAACATTTCAACTATCTGTTACCCTATTGTCCATCATGAAAACATATTTCCCCCCTATGTTTTGTATTGATGCCAGTTTTCTGTGTCAAAGAAAGATCATTCTGATAGACAGTTTTCAAAAGGCACGCTCTTTGCTATGTTGTTATTGTTGTTGTTAAGTGCCATCCAATTGGTTCCGACTAATAGCGAGCCTGTATATGTTTTTCAAGTATTCGCTGGTGAGTTTGAACTGCAGATCTTATGGTTCAAACCATCTGCTCCAGCACTTTATCCCACAGTGCCACACCAGGACTCCATACTATATTAACCTTTATTTGCTAAATGGATTTGCCAGTCAATTCTGGGACAATGGTTATTTAAGACTTAAATCAATTTATCAAGCTTTATTCCAATGAGATATTCCTTCATTAATGACAGAGAAAGCTTGCTTAATAAAATATTGTACCAATTGGTGCTTTCAAATATTCTATAGCAATTGCTTAAAATTAAATGAGTATTCTAGGAATATGCTTAGTGTGCCAAAGAGAAAGTCTTAAATTTGGACCTAAGTAATTATGAAATTTGGATTTTAGGTTTCAGCAATGAGTGACTTTTCTTAGTTAATGTCAAACTTACTATATAAAAACTACTTACTATATAAAACTATGAGAACCACAGAGTTATAAGTGTCCTTAAATGATGAATGGCTGCTGTGAAAACAAAAGTTTGTTTCTTGATTATTTAAAAATATTCATAAATTAGACATTTATGTCTTTCTAGGTTAATTACTTTTATAAAAAGCTTTTATTGTGCCTTGAGTGAAACATCAGTTTTGCACTCATCCTATGGTATTTTGTATCATTGTACTGATTACAATCCCTTCCATGCATCACCATTCAACAGCATTCACTTCTATTCCTTCTGTTTTATTTTGTTTGTTTTGATGCACATAACAACATTCCAGAATATATAATCATTTAAACAACCTACTGGCATATTCTGCAAGCATGCCTCCTGGCCACAAGTACACAGTTTTTCTCTTTCCATGAGTCTAGGGTCTTCAGCTGTTCTGTCTTTAGATGTCATCATCTTTGCCTCCATCTCTGGTGTTGCTGCTTCTTTGCATAGGGTCCCACATTCTGATCATGCGTTCTCCCTTGGAAGACCTAGGGTCCTCTGTTTCTGGACCACAAGAGTAACTACTCCCTCCTTTATGTTACACAACTTCTAACTTTACAGTTGTGACAATTGCAACTAGTAATGATGACAATTACTCATTATTGAATCGTAACAATCTTATCCCTATTTCCTTTCACCAGACCCATCTAGACAAGATGAAAATTATTCAGTGGAGATTCTAAATTCCCCTGCACATTCTGAAACTAAACTCTCTCTTGAAACCTTGTAAGCCAGTCACTTCATGCCTTTATAGCCCCTCTATTTTAAGTAGCTAATGTCTAAATTGCACATCCCTAACAACCCTGGGTACAGAGAGGATATGTTTGATCTTTGATGTGAAGACTCCTTCCCTCTGGGTTGGTATTCTGAGCTACTGCATCCATAAGCATAGGTCAAGTTCCTAATATTTAGCAATTGACAATTGCTTCTTTTATCATTTCTTTGTCTTCTATTCGAGTTCTGATCATCCAGCCACTGAAGTTAAGTCAAATGGGTACTACCTGCCAGTTTGGGGGTTCTTGTATATCTCCTCACATCATATCAGTTGGATGCTTCACTCCCAGCTCTAGCCCTCCATGGCTACGTCCTTGTCCATGGGCATAGGAGACCTCAGGTCTCACCACACTTTGGACCAACCAGTCCTTGCCCTTCTGTCTCTCTCATCTCCAGGTCCATGGGTGTCTATGGACCATGGTTGAACTCAGGCAATATTTTCATTGCTACCTTTCCCCCTATTCCACTCACCGTAGACCAATGTCACCAGCAAGCTTACATGCTTGCTCATGTGTTCCCTTTGAGTTTCAGTCTCAGAGGTGGGCTTATCCTGAAAGGACTTGATCACTTGCCATGCGTGATAGTTTCCTGGTGAAAGCTTGCTTATTCTTGTAGTAGCCAATCAGACTCCCATTTTTGTTTTGGATTTTTCTTGCAGGTCTTTCTTTTAAGAAGTATCTTCCTCTAGCCAATGATTTGTTCATTTCAAATGAACCTTCTTTAGACAGCATAAGAGATGACTATACACATGGACCTCACCAGGTGGAATACATAGAAATCAAATTGACTACATCTGCAGAAAGAGACAGTGGAAAAGCTCCATATCAACAATAAAAACAAGGTCAGGGCAGACTGTGGAACAGACCATCAATTATTCATATGCAAATTGAAACTGAAGCTGAAGAAAATGAAAACAAGCCCAAGAGAGCCAAAACATGACCTTGAATATATCCCACCTGAATTTAGAGATCACCTGAAGAACAGATTTGATACATTAAACACTAAAGACTAAAGAAGAGTTGTGGGATGACATCAAGAACATCGTACATGAAAAAAGCAAAAATTCATTAAGAAGAAAAGAAAGAAGGAAAAGATCAAAATGGATGCCAGAAGAGACACTGAAATTTGCTTTCCAGTGTAGGGATGCTAAAGCAAATGGAAGAAATGAGGAGGTCCAAGAACTGAAAAGAAAATTTCAAAGATCAGCTCAAGAAGATAACGCCAAATATTACAACAAAATGTGCAAAGATCTGGAATCAGAAAACCAACAAGGAAAAACATAATCAGCATTTCTCATGCTTGGGGGACCTAAAGAAAAAATTTCAAGCCTCAACCATCGTTATTGAAAGATTCTCTGGGCAAATTATTGAATGATACAGAAAGCAACAAGAGAAGATGGAAGGAATACACAAAGTCACTGTACCAAAAGGAAATGGTTAATGTTTAACAGTTTAAAGATGTAGTATATGATCAAGAGCCAGTGATACTGAAGGAGGAAGTCCAAGGTGCATTGAAGGAATTGGCAAAGAACAAGGCACCAGGAGTTGATGGAATAAAAATTTAAATCTTTCAAGAAAGTGAGGTGGCACGGACAATGCTCATTCATCTCTGCCAAGAAATTTGGAAGACAACTATCTGGTCAGCTGATTGGAAGAGATCCATATTGGTGTCCATACCAAAGAAAAGTTACCCAACGGAATGTGAATATCATCGTACAATCTCTTTGATATCCCATGCAAGTAAAATTTTGCTAACGGTAATGCATTAATGGCTACAATCATAAATTGACAGAGAACTTCCAGAGGTTCAAGCCAGATTCAGAAGAGGTGGTGGAACGCAGGATATAATGGCTGATGTCCAGTGGATCTTGGCTGACAGCAGAGAATATCAGAAAGATGTTTACCTGTACTTATTGACTACAGAAAGGCTTTCGATTGTATGGATCATGACAAGTTATGGACAACATTGTTAAGTATGAGTATTCTGGAACACTTCATTGTGCTCATGAGGAATCTGTACCTCGACCAAGAAGCAGTTGTTCGAACAGAACATGGTAACACTGAATGGTTTAAAGTTTAAAAGGTTTTGCAGCAATGCTGTATTCTTTCACCATACTTATTCAACCTGTATGGTGAGCAAATAATCCAAGAATCTGGGTTATATGAAGAAAAAGGTGGCATCAGGATTGGAGGAAAACTAATTAACAACCTACGATATGCAGATGATACAATCTCGCTTGTTGAAAGTGAAGAGGACTTAAAACATTTACTGGTGAAGATCAAAGAGCATAGCCTTTGCATGGATTACATCTCAATGTAAAGAAAACAAAAATCCTCACCACTGGACCAATAAACAACAATTATATCAACGGAGAAAAGATTGAACTTGTCAAGGACTTCATTTTTCTTGGATTAACTATCAACACTCATGGAAGTAGCAGACAAGAAATCAAATGACGTATTGCATTAGACAAATCTGCTGCACAAGAGCTTTTTAAAGTGTTGAAGAGCAAAGATGTGAGCTTGAGGACTAAGGTGCGCCTGACCCAAGCCATGGCATTTTCAATCACCTCATATGAATGAGAAAACTGGACAGTGAATAAGGAAGACTGTAGAA
>NW_006408945.1:1317352-1319773 GCF_000296735.1 Chrysochloris asiatica | reverse complement strand
CTTTGATCTCCATCAGTAAATGTTTTAAATCCTCTTCACTTTCAGCAAGCAAGGTTGTGTCATCTGCATATCTTAGGTTGTTAATGAGTCTTCCTCCAGTCCTGATGCCACGTTTTTCTAACCAGCAGGGTCACCCATGGTGGACAGGTTTAAGATGAGCTTCCAGAAAAAGACAGACAAGGAAGAAACAGTGATGAACTACTTCCAAATCGTTAGTCACTGAAAACCTTATGAATAATCCAAGAAGCTGGATTATATGAAGAAAACGTGTTATCAGGATAGGAAGAAGACTCATTAATAACTTGAAATCTGCACACACACACATACATATGTTTTTTGAAGTCATCTTACCAAACATGTATATATATATATATGTGTGTACACACACTCACATACACCTTATAAGGATTTCTGCTGTAGCAATGTAGAATAAGCACTAGACTGCTAAGTGGAAGTTTGGCAGTTCAAATCCACCAGCTGCCCCTCAGAGACCCCATACAGGTTTACTATGAGTCGGATCTGATTTGAGGCACTTAACAACAACAACAACACACCTTATACAGGTATGCATATATAGATACTTACCCACATATATAAATGTTGGATCCTTAAGAAGTTTATGGAAAAATTCCATTATCTTTTAATTCTATTGTATAAGTGTATTACTGTTGTTATTGTTAAGTGGTGTTGAGTTGGTTCTGACTCATAGTGACCCTGTATAGAGTTTCCCAGGCTCTGAATCTTCAGGGAAGCAAAAAAGCCTCATCCTTCTTTTGCAGAGCATCTGGCAGTTCAATGGGGGGATCTTATGGTTCACAGTCCAGTGTTTATCTTGTGGAGATACCGTACTCCCATTATATGTATGTTGATTATGTGCCGTGGAGTTGATTCCAACTCATAGTGACCCTGTATAGGGTTTCCAAGGCTATAAAAAAAAATTTTTTTTGGCTTCAAATGAAAAAGTTTATAGCTCAAGTTCTTTTCCTTCCAGGTCTTTGATTTTAAGCAATCTGTTTTGTATCCACTAGTTGCTGGTATAACAGAGTGAGTAGAAACAGTTCTCACATTCTTGATGGTTTAGGGAGGCATTTTTAAAAAACATTTTATCGTTACTTGAATGATCACCAGTTTTACATTCAACAAATCAAATACTTTGCTTCATTGTTGTTGTTGTTGTTAGGTTCCATTGAGTCGGCACCAGCTCATAGTGACCCTATGCACAGCAGACTGAAACACTGCCCAATCCTGGGCCAACCTCACTACTGTTGCCACGATTGAGTCCATCGATGCCGCCAACTGGCCAATCCATCTTGTTGGGGGTTTTCCTGTTTTTCTCTGATCCTCCATCTTACCAAACATGATATCCTTCTCCAGTGACTGGCCCCTTCTGACAATATATCCAAAGTATGAGAGACGAAGTTTGGCTATCTTGGCCTCCAAGGAGCACTTTGGCTGCTCTTCTTCCAAAATGGATCTATTGGTTCTTTTGGCAACCTCTGGCACTTTCAATACTCTCCTCCAACACTATAACTTAAAAGCATCAATTCTTCTAAGCTCTTCCTTATTCACTGTCCAGCTTTCGAATGTGTATTATGTTATTGAAAATACCATGGCTTGGTTTAGGTGCACTTTAGTCTTCAAGCTTAATTACCTGGTTGCAATCCCCTACATGCACCAACAGTTAACAGCATTTACCTCTATTCACTCCAACCACTACATTCCTCCTTGTGTCTCCCACCATCCTCATCTTTCCTCTGCCAACCTTTCTCCCATTGTATACTGCCTGCCTTTTCACCCATGGTCAACACGTATCTACCCTCTAGAGGATGAATCATTTCCTTTCCCCTCATACCATCATAGATTTTTTCTTTGGTCAAGAATCCTCTCCCCTTTTTGATATACAAATAAAAACCACACCGGAATATATAATTGTTTAAACAACCACCTGACCATCAGTGCATAACCTTTCTCTTTCCATGAGTCTACAGTCCTCAACTGCTCAAACTCTCCGTGCCATCACCTCTGCCTCCATCTCTGGTGTTGTTTCTTCTCTGGTTAGGGGCGCATGTTCTGCTCATGCTCTTCTCTGTTGATGAACGTAAGATTAACTACTCCCCCCTATTTGATACACAACTTCTACCTTGATGGTTGTGACAATCGCAGTTAGGTATAATAACAATTGTTGTTGTGGTTAAGAGTCACCAAGTCGATTCCGGCCCATAGTGACCATGTATAGCGTTTCCGAGGAGCAGTTTACTCATTGTTTAATCAATGAATCCCATCCCCATCTCCTTTTTTTTTTTTTAATTAAATGTTTTTATTTTGCTTTGAGTGAAAGTTTACAGGGCACATCATCAGCTTCACATTCAACCATTCATATAGCTTGTTTCATTACATTGATTATTATCCCCTCCATATATC
>NW_006408945.1:1304991-1308594 GCF_000296735.1 Chrysochloris asiatica | reverse complement strand
TGTGCATAAGGTCGCTATGGGTTGATACTGACTCGATGGTACCTAACAAAAACAAAAATGACATGTTACAAGTTCAATTTGTGATCCATATCGGTTGTTGCTTTTGTTTAGTGCCTTTGAATTGGTCCCAAACCATAGTGACATGTATAGGGTTTTCAAGGAGCAGCTGTTGCGATTCAAACTGACCTTATAGTCGAGTGCTTATCCTACTGCATCATGATCTATATCTTACCTAAAGATTTAAGCTCTACTTTTTATAAAATATTGTCTTTGTCTGTAGATAAATTATGATTTATGATGTGATTTATAATTATAAAATATATTTATAATTCTGTATAATAAATTTACTGAAAGAACTCCTTTTAGTTAAGGTCCACTGTGGGGAAATAATTTAAAACTCAAATTTCTTAAAAATCTGTGTTTGTAATGTTTAATAACCTAATGTAAGGATTGTTGATCATTTTTAGGAAGATGCTAATATGCTGAGTTGTTTTTGTTGTTGTTGTTCTGAACAAATGTAAAAATGCAGCTAGAAGACATGACTGTTTTATGACATCTGTGTAATTTTCCTCTAGTTATCTGTTTTAAAGTTTCTCTGAACATATTGATAATTAAGGCATTTTCTCATTTTGTTGACTTTTTAATGAAAGAGAATTACCTTTCATTATTAGTCAAATTCTACTTTATTGAGCATTTTAGGAGATAAGACATTTTATATGTCCACTGATTAATAGAAGTGACAATTTACACATGAGAAAATGAAAGCTAAGTAGTCACATAAAGGTCACTGAAACTGTCTGTTCTCAGTGATTCATTAAATTATTTTCTGAAAATTGGATAATGGGTGAATTTCAACTGTTTGCTAGCAACTAATTGCTAACTACTAGTGAGTGGTCCATTTGTTCACAAGAGTTAAATTTCATATTTGTTATTGTTGCTAAGTACCGTCAAGTCAATTCTGACTCAGAGTGACCCAGCAGAGAGTTTACAAGGAGTGGACAGTGGGTTTCAACTACCAACCCTGCAATTAGGAATTCAGTGCTAATTCAACAGCACTGCACCAGGACTCTCCAACCTTCTAATAACTCTTTGTAAAACTCTTTTTTGATTAAAATAAAGATAGGTACTTGTTTAGAGAATGACCCTTAAATGGAAGAAAAACATGCATCTTTATATTCAGATCAGAGGCCACATTGTGATATAATATATTCCTGACTATTTTATACTGAAGCTGTAGAAGACAATGATGTTCTTGTAGTCTGAAAAAAAAAAAATCTTAATTTATAAATGATTTGTAACATTAACATTTTATGATTTTTACTGGCTTATATTCATGTATATGCAAACTACTCTGCAAAATGGCATTTATCACAAAGTAGCATGTAAGAAAGGAAAGAATCATTTGATTTTTAAATGTATGGTGGCTATTACAGCTACCTACTGATCAATGTTTTTATTTTATTATAATAGTAATTAGAAAAATTTAAATATCAACAGTTCCTAAATCTCTTGTAGACCTTAACATTAGGTTACTGTTGTTTGGTGTCATCTAGTTGGTTCTGACTCATAGCCATCCTATGCACAAAGGAAGAAGACACTGCCTAGTAATGCACCATCCCCACAATAACAGTTACACTTCAGCCCATTGTGGCTGCCACTATGCCAGTCCATCTCTTTTGGGTCTTCCTCTTTTTCATTGAACCTCCACTTTGACAAGCATAATGTCCTTCTCCAGGGAATGGTCCATTCTGAATATATGTCCGCAGTATGAGAGACAAAGTCTCACTATCATGGCTTCTAAAGAGCATTTTGGCTGTACTTCATCCAATAGAGATTTGATTGTTCTTCTGGCTGTCCATGGTATTTTTAATGTTCTACCCAAACACCCTAACTCAAATGCATCAATTCTTCTACGGTCTTCCTTATTCATTGTCCAATATGCATATGAGGCTATTGAAAACACCATGGCTTGGTCAGCCAAACCTTTGTCCTCAAACTGACATCTTTACTCTTAAACTCTTTAAAGTGTTCTTGTGCAGCAGATTTGCTCATTGCAAAAAAATACATCATTAGATTTCTTTACTAATGGTTCCTACGTGTTTGGACAATTTCAGACTGAAGAAGTTTATAGAATTCTTCAGTTTTAACATTGCCGGCTTTAATGTTTGGTGTATAAATGTGAATAATAGTGGTATTCACTGATCTTCCCTGTTGTTGTTAGGTGCCATTGAGTCGGTACTGACCCATAAAGACCTTATGCACAGCAGAATGAAACACTGCCCGATCCTGGGCCAACCTCACTACTGTTGCCACACTTGAGTCCATCAATGCTGCCACTTGGTCAATCTATCTCATTGGGGGTCTTCCTCTTTTCCTCTGACTCCCCACCTTAACAAACATGATCTTCCTTGTAGGCATATGGATACTATCATATTTCAAACAGCATAGATCTTTACATTTTTTTGGTTGATGAATTGACCACATTCCTCTTACAATTGATTACCAGCATAGTAAGCCATATGTTTGTCAGATTCAAGATGGCCAATACCAGTCCATTTCAATTCATCAATGCCTAGGATATCAATGTTACTGCGTTACATTTTATTTTTGATGACTTCCAGTTTTCCTAGTTTCATATTTTGTACAATTCATGTTCCAGTCATTAATGGATGTTTACAGCTGTTTCTCCTCATTGTGAGTTGTCTCCATCTGTCAATTAAGTTACTGAAAGCTTTACTCCAATCACACCATCATGGTCAACTCTACTTTGAGGAGGCAGCTCTTCCCCTATCGTATTTTGAGTGCCTTCCAACATGAGGGGCTTATCTTACACAACTTTATCTGACAAAATCTTGGGACTTTTCATAATGTTTCAGTATTCAATATTGTGGAGCTAGCTGACAGTCTTCCACTGCTTATTCATAATGCGTTTTATGGGTTTAACATTCAGAAGTAAACAGCTTGGCCTACTTCCTAGTTTAGTTCAGTCTGGAAGTTCAGCTGAAACCTATCCATATTGGTATTTAAAATACCAGTGATAGAGCCTCCAGATTCACAGCAACCTGCAAGCCTCTTCAACATGGCCAACTGACAATTGAGTAGTAGAACTCTAGTTTTATCCTCACAAAATAAAGCTATCAATCAGCTTGTCAAATGTATCAATATTGAGAAAGCTTAATCTCAATGTTATGATCTATAAAAATTCAGTTTAGATCTAACCCAGGTTGATATAACTGATGATTATTCTTGTTTATACTTTTAAACGCTTATGCATCTCATTCATGTTGGCTATCTGAGCAACAGATCTAGATCATCACACAGCTTAACCAACTGATGTGAGAATATGTGTACTCAAGAGCATGTGTAATCAACTTAGTATAAATATGACAAGGCTCTGGTAAAACTGTTAACATAATCAACACCTTTGTTTTGTTTACCTATCGCTCCTATGAGTTAAATCTGGTTTTTTATGAAAAAAAGATAGACAATAATTACTTCAACCATCTTTTTTTTCACATCCACAGTGTCCATTAATGAAGAATTCATAGGGGGTTTAAAGTTTTCTGGAACTCAACTCTTAAATCAATTTGGAGGCTCTTCTTA
>NW_006408945.1:1292182-1304891 GCF_000296735.1 Chrysochloris asiatica | reverse complement strand
ATTTAAATTAGACTTGGATATCTTCAAAGGGTCAGTGCAAATTCACTAAAATTTGAAGCTTCATTACACTTCTCATGGAATCTCTCTCTAGGTGAATGTTAGGGTACAGGAATAAATTTTTTACTCTTGAAAATTTTATGCTTTTTTGGGAGAGTTTTTATCTATAACTGTGAAAGGTTGAGCTTTACTTACAAGTTACTACATTAGTCTTGCACATTTTCATGGTTATGAGCAGAAGACACAGAATTCCTGAGCATTTATATTTGCAGTAAGACAAAAAGCAAAAGCTTCACATTTGTATCAGTGCTTCTTGCCCTCTGCTCATCAAATTCCTAGGAGGCAATACAAAAGGTCCTCGATGAATGTGAACACACAGTAGATCGCATCATAGGTGACAAACTACAAGCTTAGAGAACTCAAATCATTAATAATAGTCAGTAAACATAACCACTTTTTATATTATAGAGAGACATTATCTTTGTTACAGTGGACAGTGGACAGTGGACAGTAAGAAAACCTGTACTTTGCTCTGGAGGGAGACATTATCTTTCAAGGCTATTATTCTCTATATAAACCTAATTGAAAAGATAGAACCAATCGAACAGGCAGTCAGTACTTCTGCTTACACTAGCTCTGGTAGTGTAGTGGTTATGAATTGGGCTGCGGACCTTAAGGTCAGCAGTTCGAAACTACCAGCCGCTTTGCGGGAGAAAATGAGGCTTTCTCCTCCTGTAAAGATTTATTTATAGCCTCAGAAACCCTGTATAGGGTCGCTATGTGTCCGAACCGACTCCACAGCACTTAAGAACAACTTCTGCTTACAAGATATGCAGAAACATGAGAAATTTACAAAGAATTATCTTTTAAAACTCACGATAAAGCAATAAATGTATATAGTAGTACTGGTGTGGCACTGTGGGTTAATGCGCTGGATTGCAAAGTCAGTTTGAACCACAAGGTCGGAAGTTCAAACTCACCTTCCTGTCTTCAGAAACCCTATGTATGGTCACTATAGGTCAGAACCAACTCAACAGCACTTAAAAACAGCTATATGTATATATATACACACACACATACACATATGTGTGTGATGGTGGTGGTGATGGTTGTGAGATACCAAGTTGGTTCCAACTCATAACTACTCAGTACAGGGTTTCTGAGTCTGTAAATCTTTATGGGAGCAGAAAGCCTCATCTTTCTATTGTGAAATGACTGGTAGATTCAAACTGCTGACCTTGTGATTAGAAACCCAGCTCGCAATCCACTATGCTGCTAGGGCTTCTTGGGTTTTATATGAATAATCTCAAAAATTTGGTTCAACTTGACTTTTGTAAAATATACATACTTTTTTTTTCATGAATCTTTTCCATTCAATCTCATATACACATGTGGTTAAAACACAGTTAAAAAATAATCCAATAGTATAAATGCTTCCAATTAGCAACAGCACCCTCCCCTGCCCCTTGCCTTCACCAGTCCCATCCTCAGAAGTAAACACATTAAACTATAGAATTTTCAGTCTCTTGTTATCTATAGGGTGTGCTGGTAAATATTTAGCAATGGAGTCTCCAGGTTTAGCTCCAATGTGAATATTGATTGATAATCCATTTACTTACTCGAGTAAGAAGGAAGTAAAACAGCGAAATATATATCTTTGTTTCACTTATTCATTCATAATGTAAGAGATTTCTTTACTCAAATGAATTTGAACACTGAATACTTTTTTTTTATTTTTTCAAATTTTGGTGCAATTTAAAATGTATGACTTTACTAATGACACACTTCTAAATTTAATCTTCATTATTAACATTGTCTCCATTTTGTCCTTATATAATCAATAAATCCAGACATGAGTTGTAGTGCTTACTGATTCCTGGAGTGTACATCCACTCATCATGACAGACTTCAAGCTACCCCTGTGACATCACTGAACGCGGATTAGGGAGGAAATGCGCACTTAGCACAGATTGTATTCTGCCATGAAGTTGCAGCAGATGTAAATAATGTCAATAGTATAGAGAATAGTGGAAATAATTTGATTACCTTTCTTTGTATTATATACATATAAATGTATAGTTTGATTTTTAATAATGGCTATATTTAATAAAGAATCCTGGTGTGGCACTATGGGTTAATGCACTGGACTGTAAAGTCGTTTTGAACTTCAGGGTCGGGAGGGAGGGGGTTCAAGCTCACGAGTCATTTCTCAGAAACCCTATGCAGAGTTGCTATGGGTAGGAACTGACTCAACAACAACAACAATGTTTAACAGGGAGACCTGGTGTGTTGCTATAGAATAAGCACTGGACTTCTAACCTCAGACTGGCAGTTCAAACCCACCGCTGCTACTTGGAAACTCTATATAGGGTCACTATGAGTCAGAACCTACTCGACAGCACTTAACAATGTTTAATAACCAGCTGACAGTCTAGCTGAAAATTTACTAATTAGCTCTTCCTATCTGATTCAAGCTGGCTCCATCACACCACTGATTGCCTCCATATTTCTTAATAATATGCTAATTGGAACCTCCTATACCCAGGAGACAGAGATCTATAACACTGGAGATGGCTGGAAGCAGTGCACAAGAAATAGCATAACCAGGAAACCGGCAGTTCTCTGTGCATTGGGCTTTCTAACCCATGGAGCAAGAGATCTGGGCACTTTTGAGCAGGAGGCTTACTGGCATAGTGGAGTATTATGGCAGGACTCAAAAAAACTTTAACACTTGCCTGAACAGGGTAGAGGCCGAGCCAGTTCTAGAGACTGCTGAAAAGAGTCTGTCATGATCATAAAAAACTGTAGCCTGAGTGATTTCTGATCCTGAATTGTAACCTGTTATTTCCATAATAAACCTATAACTGTGGGAAAATGTGCTAATTCCTACTTTTTCAATGATTAATTCTAGACAGTTCCTACTAATGTCCTTCAATAATAGATGATAATTTGACTTCTTTACATGATTTCCTCTATCTCTGTAATATCCAGCTTCCAAAATACTCCCCAAAGAGCCTCGCATTCAAGTGGTCAGTTCTTTGTATAATGCTTTCCCTCACTGAATACAGCTAATATCTGTAGCCAATAGGATATAACTTTCAAAGTTCAAACAAAATGCATTGTGGATTCTGCTTTGCTTTCCTGCATCACTTGCTCTGGGGAAAACTAACTTGCATGTCATGAATAAACTCAAGTAGTCCAATAGAGAGTTTCATGTATCTTGGAACTAAGCTCTCCTACTAACAGATCAACGTGAATTCAGCAGTCATATGAATAACCTATCTGGGAACTATATCATCTTTTCCTAAATGGTTTGTAGTAACTAGTAATTTTAAGGTTGATGGTTCAAATCCACCCAGTGGCACCATGGAAAAAAGACCTGATGATTTACTTCTATATATTAATCCATTGAAATTTCAGTGGATTGCAGTTCTAGTATGAAATATGTGGGATTGTTAAGAGTGGGAATTGACTCCACTCCAATTATTTGCTTTGTTGTTGTTTTGTTTTAGTAATTATAATTCATTCATTTCTAATTTGTCTATGGTTAATTCTAAAGGTAGAAAATAGTATGTATGAGATGATTTTACAATTGTGGCTTACTATAGTTGGTGCTCTATGATTTTGCATTATTCTGGTCATATTCAATGACGCCATACTCATGAACAATCAGTTTCTACAGCTATATTTGAATGGGTAGTTCTCTTTTCACTCTCCTTAAGTGGACTACATGATATAAAACAGTGTATACCAAAATTTCAATGGATCATTCTGTTAATTCCACATGTTTCCTCCCTAATGATATCCTGAAGTACTCTATTCAGGATCCATTCTGCAGACCACAACCATTTTTGTTGTGGAAAGACATTATCATTATTCTAAATAAAGACTTTATGATCTGCTTCTGTAGAGTTTATACCCAGAACATCCTGTGGTTTACTTTGTCACATGAGGTGACTATGTGTAAAAATTTAACTAGATGAAACCTAATGACAAAGGTTGGAGTTATGATTCCTTGTGATTTCACATTTTCTGCTTTTGGGAGAGAATTTTCATTATGTTACTTACTAAGAAAAGGTATTGGAAGAAATCAAGTTCTTAATCCCTTTATTGATAGTTAAACTAGGAATGATTGTTGTTGTTAAGTACCCTGGAATTGGTTTGAACTTATAACGACCCTGTATAGGGTTTCTGAGGAGCAGCTGGTGATCTTGACCTTGTGTTCCAAACCGACCTTATAGTCCAGCAACCTTATAGTCCAGCGCATAGCCTGCAGTACCACACCAGGACTCCAAACTAGGACTCCACCTCTAGATTAATAATTATTTCTCTCTTACTGTGAACTCATTGCTTCATGTCATTAGCATTCATGATTGCTGAAAAGGGCACTAATAACCATTTTTATAATTCGTTCTGTATAGATCACCATTTCCTTCTGCTGTGCATAAGGTTGCTATGAGTCCATGGCACCTAACAGCAACAGATGACTGTGATTTTCTTTTATTTTTCTCTGTGGACGAATTTGGGCTTTGTAGTTATCATTCATATTTGCTGTTTTTCAACAATTTGTCTATTGGTACTTTCCCTTTTTTATTTTTTGACTTATTTATTTGTGCTTTGTACCAAATAACTGGAAAATTCGACCACATGAAGATTCTTCACTCTGAGAAATTTTCTGGGCTCTTGATAACTTTTTTTCTTTATCTTCTTTTTTCTTAGAATTTCTATTAGAAAATGGTTGCAGCTCTCTTTTGTTACTTTTTGCTTGTTTGAATTTCTGAATTATTTTCTCATTTTTTATCACCCCAATCTTTCTTGGAGTCCTGGTGTGCCTTTGTGAGTTAGCGCATTGGAGTACAATGTCAGTTTGAACTGTGCAAATTTGGTGGTTCCAGCCATTTCTCAGAAACCCTATACAGAGTCTCTGTGGATTGGAATCGACTCGACGGCACTTGCTTGAACTTTTAGAGCACAATTTTGTTTTATATAACCATATATTCTTAAATCTCTCTGAAACAGTAGGGTTTTTTTGTTGTGATTGCTGTAAAACACATGTCTGTTTTACATGTGCTCTGAGGCCTGAATTATTTTTAGTTTTTACTTTTATTTTTTTACCCAAAGGGTGTCATCCAAGTTGCCTTGGATGATCTATCAGGTACAGCCTGAAGAAGTTAGATTGACAGGGAAGCTCATAAAAAAATAAATTAATAAAATTTAATACTCACAAGTACCAAAAAGCAAACTATAGCATTCTGTAACACAAGGTCACCGCATAGGGGATTGGACCAGGGGACAATGCAGCAACAGCCTGGAACTGTAGTAGAGGGCATATGACAAGCAGAATAAAAATCTATACATGAACCTGCTGAAGATCTATGGCTAGTTTAAAGTTTCCTGTGGCTTTGTGGGTTAATGTTCTGTATGTGAAGTTGGTTTGAACCTCAAGGTCAGTAGTTCAAGCTCACCATCCACTCCTCAGAAACTCTATACAGGTTCTCTGTGGGTCAGAACCAACTCAACGACACTTAACAACAACAACAACAAGTGCAAAAGCTTAAGAAAAGGGACAATGTTAATTATGGGCACCCTTATGGAGCATAGCTGTGAGGGACAGAGTAACTGTCCTTTGCAGATTGGGTTACCAAATAGTCAATCTCCTATCACACACACACACACACACACACACACATACAAACAGATAAGGCATGGCTTAGAGGATCAGTTAGAGACCACAACTGTTGAAGGACCATGATATCAAAGTAGAATGAACATGTTAAACATTGGGCCAAAAGACAACAAAGATGAAAAGCCTCATTTTTTTCTCAAGGAGTAGCAGGCAGGTGCCAGCCACTCACCTAGTGGTTTGAAGTCCAGAGATTATTGTATGGAGCCTACGAGGTTCAGAAAACTGTTGTTGTTCTTGTTAAGTGCTGTTGAGTTGGTTCTGACACAAAGGGACCCTATATAGAGGACCTCAAGGAATGATTGCTGAGTATGAACTACTGACCTTGCCATTCAAGACAAGTGCGGGGTCCTGTGCTTATCCTACAGCATAATACCAGAACTCTGTTTTCAGTCACCTAATGTACCAAAGTTGTGAGGTGGCATTTAGGATAAAGCACTGGACTGCAAAGTGCTTTCAATTACCAGCTGTTCTGTGGAAACTCTATACAGGGTCACTATGAGTTGGAACTGACTAGATGGCACTTCAACAACAAAATCCTAAAGGTAGAAAAATTTTATTTTAGGAGCAGCAATGCTCATACCTAGAGTTCTCATAAGGAGTTCTCTTTGGAGAAAAATCTAAATGTAAATGCCTGGCAACAGCTTGGGGAGAAAGGTGGGAAGGTTAACCATGCATGTATAGATTTTCATTCTTTACTCCCATTTTTAGCCCATCTCTAATATATGATCTTTCTTTTGTACCAAGCTCCTCCTTGGAATTCTCAAAATAGATTATGGGTCTATATGATTTATCTTTTTTCTATTATTTAGCTATAATTTTAATAGAGTCTCAGTAGGGAAAGGAGATAAATAGCAGTTTAAAAACTTCAACCAAAAACACATAACCTTTTTCCCAAAAGAACTTTCCAATTAAGTTTATTTGGAGAACAAAGATGGCTTTCCATAATAACAAAATTCACATAAAATTTGATTAAAAATAAATTTGATTAACAGGGCCCAAAAATTAAGTGATATTGATATTACCAGATGGAATCAAAAAAAAAAAAAAAAGAGTATCATTGCATTTAATTATTTTCATGGTTTTTCTTCATTTAAACAATTGCCATTGATAGATAATCTCTTGGTTCTTCTAGTAACGGCTCCTATGTGTACATTTTCCCCATTGAATTTCATTCTGAAATACAATATGTAATGGTATATGGTAGTCTGAAGACTGGTCAATAGTCCTGGTTCTGCCTAGCTATTGTAGGTTTATAATAAGGTATTTTAGTTTTAAATAAACTTCCTTTGTTATAGAGTATGACGTGAATTCTATGTTCTCTTCAACCCCTGTGATTTCACGATTTGAATAGAAATATATACTTCTAAGTATATTTATGCAAAAATTTACATTGTAATTATTCTTGTCATAGAATACAATAAATGATTTCAGCTAAATCTACCCATTTCTCTATTCGTACACTATTATTTTATTGGTTAGAGCCACTTTATGCTTTCACCCCGAATATACCACTGTGCCTACCAATAATCCATTCCTCATGAAAGAGCTTTTTGAACTGCAAATCAAATTGTGTCTCTTTCCTACTAAAGACTTATCATTTATACTTAAAATGAAGTCCAACTGCTTGCCAAGACCTATAAGCCCATAACCTAGCCCTTGCCTAATTCTCTATCCTAATTTTAATAACTTACACTTAGTAGAAACCACAGAGGACATTTTTTCCCATAAAATGTAGCAAACTCTTTCCTGTTTCTGCTGCTAATTCTGCCAAGATAGCTCTCTCTCCCACATTTCCCTGGACAAGTTTCTTGTTAACCTTCAGGAGAGCTTGAGAGCTATTTACTCAGAAAAGAAATCTTCCTCTTATTATTTCCTCTACCAGTTCATTGTTTCCTTGATCACACTTTTCAATTTGTAATGATTTATCTGTTTGTTGAGGGCAGGTACCAAGTCTATCTTGTTGATCATCATATCCGTGTGTCTAGAATCATGCGTGAAACATAAGAAGTACTCGATAAATATTTGATAAGAGAGAAATAGGCACTAAAATGAGTGGAATGCTATTAAACGCTATTGGAATGGATTTTATTTTAGAAAAACAATAACTTGGTTGTATAGAATAAAATCAACTATGGCACAAAAAATAAATAGATAAACAAGTTACAAATTATGTTTCTTTTTAACTTGTATATTTTTATGTTCAAACTGTATTAAATCAAGCATGTTTGTATTCAGATTTTCCAGGCTGACCTTGCTTGAAATTGGAATCATTTTTAGAATAATATATGCATCAAGAAAAGAGTAAAATGCTCTAGTGATGCAAGGCCCCTTAGGGCAGAGTATCAAGTAAAATATTCATGAAGCCTAAGTGCGAGATATATCAGATTTTCTGTGATATTTTAACACTGGATTTCTGAACAAGAGAGTTGTAAAATGCAAGAATATGATAGAAGATAAATATTTAGGACATTAAGGAGAACCGATAGACTCTCGTTCCTCTCTGTTACAGCTATTATCCTCTCAAATGCATTGTATGCACGAGTATATGTATGTGTGTGTTTCTCCTACTCGGTCATATTTGAAATACTCTTATAATCATTATGAAAATTAACATGAAGAATCAATAGAGATTAGGCTACTCCTATATGGGCCAATTGGGCTTTTACTAATGTTTGAACTTTTTCAATTTACCTGCATTTTCTCATTTATCTTCAATAAAAAGGAAAAGATGAGGCATGAAATCTTAATAGTTGCTGTGTTTTATAAATAATTTGAAACTGTTCTAGATGAAAGATAGCCTTTATTTTGTATATATCTCAATATAACATGTATATTTAACTGTGTGCTTCCATAAACACTGATTATTTGAATTGTTCATAGGAAATAAGTAATGGCATTATCTGAAAGTGGGGCACAATGAAAAACAATTCTGAAAATCATTTAACTCAAAGATAATCATTTAGAAATTTTGATAATGTATATTTTTCCATTTGGTTATGTCATTTGGTAATGGTAACTGGGTTTTTTTGACCATTTTAATTGTGCTTAGATTTTATACATTTGATACAAAGAACAGATTTGATACATTAAACACTAAAGACCAAAGACCAAAAGAGTTGTGGGATGACATCAAGAACATCATACAGTCTGGCAACAGCTGAGGCAAAGTCAGGTAGGACAGGCTTTGTGGAGGAGGGACTGAAAACCCAGTGAAGTTGCTTTCACGAAGTAGCACCAGAGCTCTAGATCTAGCATAAGGTGCATGGTGTCAGTTTCCCGCACACGGAAGTGGAAAAATCACAGTATAAAGGAAAATACTGTGATTTAGAAATCACTTGAGACATGGGACTCCCTCTGCGGCCACCCCACCTGGGCGGAATTCAGAAAGCAAGGCTAGAGCCAGACCTGCACAGGGAACCATCAGTAAAAGCAGTGCAGTGACATCTGTAAAAGGAGGTGTGGGGTGATTCTACACACTTTTTCAACTTTTTCCCTGTCACACCTTCTTTGCCCTGGCTGGATGCCTTCAGGTGGGTGGGTACACATTCCCCCCCAAAAATTCCAGGTTTGAGCCCACAGTTGTTCCCACAGCACAGAAAGAAAGAGCCCTATTGGACCAAAGAGAAAATTCTTTGGCAGCTGCTTATGATGTCAGCCTCTGGGTCGCAGCCCTAAAATTAACTTGTGTGGGACCCTTTACTCCAGCATATCCAGCAAGAAAAAAATCATGCCTGTCAGGCCTAAACAGACAAACCATATGAATAATCTGTAAAACCCGAACATAAAGGATGCAACTATCTCAAGAATTATGCTGTGCATACCCAGATATCTAATCGACCTTCAGAGACAAAAATAGTAGACAATCTTTCTCCCATTAACTTCTCAATATCTATCTATGTACCTCTATGGTGGTGATTAGAGGACGAGACTGAGTAAGTGGACACCCCCACCCCCTGCTGGAGCCTTCTACGGTGCACACACACGACCTGTGTAGCAAGATGACTGACCAGTTGACCAGTTTTATTTGTCTTTCAAAGTGGTGGGTTTAGGCTCTGATTTTATATTGCTTCTCCTTTTGATCACTCATTTTTCCTGGCGGTGGGAGCTTTTTCTCCCTATATTACCCAGGAAGGGACAGCAATCATGGCCATATAGCCAAGCTACAAGCATACTCCATAATATTCCACCATTGAGTCAAGAGCCAATAACAGCTGCTAAGCATTATACGTGCAAAGAGAAGCCTATCTCCTGATCATATCCACCCGGAGACACCCAGTAAGCTTAATAACACAACAACAAACATCCACTTAAGCATTAAAACCCCACATAAGTAATGGAAATGGCAAAACAAACAAAACAAAAACACAACAAAGGATCTCAAAAAAACATGTCCCAAAACAGACAAAAGTGACTGAAACAAATGAGCTGGAGAGACAGACAAAGGCTCTCCAGAAGAGGAAGAGCAGGTTTTGGATTTCCCTGAGAAGGAATTCTGAAGAATGATATAGAAACAAATTTGAATGCTCCAAAAAGGGGTGGAGCATTAATTAATCAAAAGAGGTCAATATGATTAATAACAAAGCATCAGAAATGGACAATACACTGAAAGGGAAAAGAAGCAGAATAAAAGAGATGGAAGCCAAAACTAGTGAGCTGGAAGACAAATTTCTCAATACTGCTAAGAGAGAAGAGCAAGCAGCTAACAGGATAAAACAATCTGAAGAGAGTCTAAGACCCATGCTGGATAAAATGAAGAGGAATAATACAAGAATTGGCATTCTGGAACAAGAAGAATCAGAGAAGTCCACAGAGGAGATAGTTGAAAAGCTTCTGGAAGAAAATTTCCCTAATATCTTGAAAGATGAGAAGATAAACATTCAAGAAGTCGAATGTACCTCAGGAGGGATAGACCCCAAAATAAAATCACCAAGACATATAATCAAGCTCTCCAAAATCAAAGACAAGGAGAGAATCCTAAAAGCAGACAGGGAGAAGAGAATTGTCACTGACAAAGGCAAGCAATCAGATTAAGCTCTAACTTCTCAGCACAAATCATGCAGGCAAGAAGGCAATGGGGAGACATATACAAAACCATAAAGGAAAATAAACTGCCAACCAAGAATTATCTATCCAGCAAAACTGTTAATCAAATACGATGGTGCAATCAAAACATTCCATGATAAACAGAAGTTAAGAGATTTTTGTCAAAGCCAATTCAGTACTTCAAAACATCCTAAAGGGAGTTCTTTGGACTGAAATCCAACAAGAACAGATAACAACCAGAGATTGACAGGCGTTCCAACACCACCTGAAACTCAGACAATGGAGAACAGAGTCCAAAACAGAACAAAACTACAACAACGAATTCAAAGGAGCTGGGAGATCAACCAAAGATCAAAATAATATCAATGTCAAAGAAGGGGAAAATGTAGGAACAGAGATCCAGATGGTGAGGAGGTCAGGTAGATTACAGGATAAAATAGATTTTCTTAAATGGAGAGAAAAGTTAATAGACTATAAGGTAACCCCAAAGAAAGTGAATACTTCACAATTTACCATGAAAATGAACTTCTAAGCAGAACAAGCAAACATGAAAACTAAGAAGAAACCAAGAAGAAACAGCACAAAAAACACAAACTCAGCACAAGAAGGCATGCAGAACAAAGGAACTAACCGAACTACCAAAAAACTAACATAATGGCAGCAATTAATTCATACCTATCAATAATTACATTGAATGTCAATTGATTGAATGCATCAGTAAAAAGACAGAGATTGGCAGAATGGATAAGGCAAGACCCTTAAATATGCTGCTTGCAAGAGATACACCTTACACACAAAGACAAAAACAGACTAAAAATTAAAGTATGGAAAAAATATAATAAGCTCACTACAACAATAAACAAGCAGGGTGGCAATAATAATCTCTGATAAAGTAAACTTTAAGACAAAAACCAGCATAAGAGACAAAGAAGGACGTTATCTCATGATCAAAAGGTCAATTGAGCAAGATGACATAACCATAATAAATATCTATGCACCAAGATATATTAAGCAAACCTTACTAGAATTGAAGAAAGAAATAGATAAATCTATAATTTTATTGTGGGATTTTAATACAGCACTTTTGAAAAGAGACAGAACAACCAGAAAGAAACTCGACAAAGTTACAGAGGAACTAAACAACACAATCAACCAACTTGACCCCATAACTGTATACAGAGCATTCAACCCCACAACAGCTCAATATACTTTCTTCTCCAATGCACATGGAACATTCTCCAAAATTAACCATGTGTTAAGTCACAATCCAAGCTTCCATAAATTTACAAACATCAAAATACTACAAAGCATCTTTTTATACCACAATGGTAAACCCAGAAATCAACAATAATTAGACCAAGGAAATACAGTCGAATACATGGATACTGAATAACACCCTGCTGAAAAGCGACCTTGTAAAAGAAGAAATTAAATGTGAATTCATAAAGTTCCCAGAAACTAACAAGAATGAAAACACAACACACCCAAATCTTAGAGACACGACGAAAGCAGTGCTGAGAGGACAATTTATAGCAATAAATTCGCATATCCAAAAAGAAGAAAGAACCAAAATTAACAAATTAACATAGCATCTCCAATAATTAGAAACAGACCAATGGGGGAACCTGCAGTCACCAAAAGAAATAATAAAGATAATGGCAGAAATTAATGAGATGGAAAACAGAAAAACTATAGAAAGTATTAACAGGACAAGAAGCTGGTTCTGTGAAAGGATTAAGAATATTGACAAGCCATTGACGAAACTGAAAAAACAAAAGAGGGAGAAGACACAAATAACTGCCATTAGAAAGCACATGAGTGATGTCACAATGGAACCAAACAAAATCAAAAGGATAATAACAGAATACTATGAAGAGTTGTACCCCAACAAATTCACAAACTTAGAAGAGATGGATACATTTTTAGAAAAACACAACCTACCGAAACTTACACAGAGTGAAGTAGAATACCTGAACAGACCCA
>NW_006408945.1:1273792-1283697 GCF_000296735.1 Chrysochloris asiatica | reverse complement strand
TGGATGTTTACAGCTGTTTCTTTTCATTTTGAGTTGTGCCTCATGAGCAAATGAAGGTCCTTTAGGTTTTACTCCCATGGGCTTTACTCCATTCCCATCATTATGGTCAGCTCTTCTCCAGTCACATTTTGAGTGCCTTCCAAACTGAGGGGTTCATTTTCTGGCACTATATCTGACAGTGTTTCTCTGCTGTTCATAACGTTTTCAGTGACTAAATATTTGGAAGTAGTTTGTCACTCCTTCTTTCTAGTCTTCTGTCTTCATCTGGAAGCTTATTTGAAACTTGTCTACCATGGGTGACCCTGCTGGTATTTAAGATACCGGTATCATAGCTTTTAGAATCACAGCAACTCACAAGCCACCGCAGTATGACAAACTGACAGACAAGTGGTGGCTTTTATACTTTAGTGACCGTAATTGAAAATTTTATAATTTAAAAAAATGAAAAAAAATTACATTTTGTAATTGAATTCACATTGCTATTTAATTTGGGTGATGCGTCATTATTAGTTATTTTTAGAGTAAGTCACCTGCATGGCTCATTTGACAGTTGCATTGCTCAATATGGTGGCTTTATCTAAAATCTGAAAATAATTCAAGCTTCCAATGAAAATCTAATACCCACAGATTTTTTTGGTATAATATCAATCTCATAGTGATTTGAATAAAGTAAACAAAAGAATCCTCAGCTGAAAATTAGATTGTTACAGATCTATGAAACCATTTTTACTCTTCTGTTTATAAAATAAAACAGAGTCACTAAGTTTTGAGCAATCATACCCCTGCAGTGAGCTGACTGAAGTGACATCATTGATGTGCTTGCATTTTAATTACTCTGTCATGTACCAATCAGGCATTCATTCTCATGACTCATGATAACTAGTTTCTGTATCTTCCTGTAGTCATTACTGCTATTTTGGAGCTGTCTGTAGAGTGAAGTTGAGTACTACGGCCATTAACTAGCTTTGTACTCACTTTCTGCTTGATCTCATGCCACCTCCATCCATCTTGCTTTATGACCTCAAGAGAAGTATCTAAGTCTAAAATGATGATGTACAGTTTGATTTAATTCAATTTTTCTCTGAACAAATTTCAAGGTTCTAAAGGATTAATTACTTTTATATTGTTGTTGTTGTTGTTAAGTGCTATCAAGTTGGTTCCAACTCATAATGACCCTGTATATGGTTTCCAAGGTGTTGATAGTTTTGAACTGCTAACTTTGTGAATCACAGTCCAGTGCTGATCCTACAGAGCCCTAGTAGAATTACTTATCTATTGAAAACATTTAGATAGTTTTACTGTTTAGTCTTGATTGTTGCTAATGATTACCAGGGTTAATATTTTGATAGTCCTTTTCTCTTCATATTAATTTTATAAATACATTGAAACAAATTTAATTACACTTAAAAAATTTCCATGTCAGTATTTATATGAATTGTTCTTATAAAAACAAAAATCTATAGGAGTAGAAGATATGGCATACTTGCTTTGTTAGTTTTTCAGAAAACAGAAAAGAGATCCCCTAACCCATGGTGGATGAAAAACATATTTATTACTTTTATAGTCAGCTTTCATAATAGTGTTTGGTATATATACCTCTCAGTCAGTCTGGGTGCAGAGACTGACACTTGAATAGGACTCTATACTCTCTTTCTGTTTAAAAATAAAAGCTGATCTCTGCAGTGGAAAGTATTAAAAATTTTTAATTTTGAGGGATTTTCTGGTTTTGCTATTTCTTAAATGTAAATCAGTCACAGTCTTGAGAAACAGACTTCTTGGAGAACTAACATACCTGATAATTTGAGTCTTTGTACATTTGTGAAATGCTTAACTTCATTAATCAAAGAAATAATTAATTTTATTAAAATTTCTGAAAAGCAGGAAGACTTACTAAGAAAGCATATTCAATGACTAGCATTATTATTTTAATTTATGTATCAAATTTCCAATTATATATCTACTATAATACTTAGCTTATTCAAGTAAAAGTATATAAACTTAAAATATAGTATCAAAAATCATGTAATAAACAAGTTATTGAGGATAATATCTGGTGAAATTTATTCTGCACCCTAAATATTCTAAATTTAAAAAAAAGTAAGGAACGCACTGGATCAAAACTGAAAGTGAAACATATATCTATTTGTAAAGATTAGGTCTTTAAATTTGAATTCAAATTTGTAAGTCATAATTACATATTAGAAGTGCAATGAAGTGCAAATAACATGAATAATTTATAGCTAGTGTCAACATAGATAATGAAAATGTCTGGAGCAAAGTGTTTAAATGATAATTAATGCTGGTGGGCTCATGGCCCTCACCTTTGCTTTAGAAAATGGGCAGGCATCATCTCCTGGAATGTCTTACCTTGAAGTTATTATGCTGAAGATGAGGCCCTGAACTGTGTTGCTGGTATCTGTGGAATGTTGACTGTCCTGGACTGCTACCACAAAAGCACAGGGGCTTCTATTCTAGAATCTCCTGGTTATTTACCACTATGCATGCAGAAAATCAACTATGATTTTCTTCTAATTCCTGATGCAAGATAAAAGAAGTGAAAGAGAGGTGGTAAACATTAATCAATCAACTCCTAACTGAAAGACTGGTGGTTCAGACACCCAGGCGGGCCTCTAAAGAAAGACCTTGCAATACACTTTCAAAAGGTCCCAGCCTTAAAAATCTTACAGAGTGGTTTTACTCTATACACAATTGGTCATCATGAGTTAGAATTGACTCCAAGGTTACTGATTTGTTTGTTTGTTTGTTGTTGTTGTTGTTATTTGGTTCTATTGTTGTTTCAGGGAAAGATCTAAAACATATAAAGTTTTCTTTTGCTGCTGCTGCTGCTGCTGTTGTGTGAAGCTTCATGGCACATACTTTGGACATTTTATAGCTAGGGACCAGTCCCTGGAGAAGAAACTTATGTGTGGAAAAGTTAGAGAGCCAGTGAAAAAGAGGAAGAATCCCAATGGGATGAATTGGCACAGTCTACCACAATGGACTCAAACATAGCGTAGACTGAGAAGATGGTGCAGAACCTGCAGTATTTTGTTCTGTGGGCCATAGTGTCACCATGAGTTAGAAGTGACTTGAAGACAACAATGCAACAACAAACAAATGGCAATATAAAACATGTTGCTGTTAAACGTCATGGAGTTGGTTCCTACTCATAGCAACCCTATATAGGGTTTCTAGGGCTATAAATCTTTATGGGGCAGAAAGCCTCCTCTTTCTCCTGAGGAGCAGCTGATAAATTCATACTGCTAACTTTCTGGTTAGTAGTACTGCCTGCAACACACTATGCTAATAAAGCAATATACATAGTCTTTTATTCCTTGAATGCCTTCATAATAAAATTTGTAAAGGATCAAATGTATGTGAGAAATTGGACAGGACAGCAATGGGCAGTTGTCAAACAGGCAGGGGCATGTCATCTTGGCTGAGTGAATTTTTTTTTTTCTTATTTATTTATTAGTTTAGATACTTTACTCTTGTCAGAACTCTTTATAGGATAATTCCATTCACACTTTTTTTGTCATTGTGAGCTGAGTGATGGCTTAGAGACAAGATCATCATTTTACATTCAACAAATCATATGCTTTGCTTCATCTCAGTGATTGCAATCCCCATGAAACAACAGATATTCCGGTGCCTCCCTGTGGTTTGTATTTCCATCTCACCCACCTTCCCTTCTCAACTTTTTCCTTAGGTAATTGTTGCCCTTTTGATTTTGAATAATTGGCCATTCCATGATGAGCATACCTTACTCGTGTTGTCCCCTATATATATACATATCTATTTCTTGGCTGAAAATTGAGACACATGGCATGTATACTTTTTGATGATGGATGAAGTCAGTTGTATAGCAAGACAGTGATAATTATCAGACCTCAAAGAGAATACTAATATGTCTTTATATTCACAGGCACATACTCACACACACATTTCCTTATCATATCCTTTAATCTCACTGTTGGTTAAGCTAAAGTTTTGATCAGTTCATTATTGTGTATTTTTTTCTTCACTATATAGGAAGTTCAGCAATGCAGACAACGATTTTGCTTTGACCCACATTCTAGCTCAGATGTGGACACAGTGTAAAAGGTCAAGAAAATTTTGTTGGATGAATGTATGAATTAAAGAAATATGGAAGGATACTATTCATCTTGTTTGTAAAATGTGTACTATGGCAACTTTATTTCCTTTCAAAACATAGTTTGTTCCGAAGACATAATAATTGTATATTATGATAGATATTATTGTTGTTAAGTACCATTGAGTAAGGTCTGACTTATATTGACCCTGTATAGAGTTTCCAAAGAGTGGCTGATGAGTTTGAATCACCAACCTTGCGGTTCAAACCAGCCTTGTGGTCCAGTTCTTATTCTACAGTGCCACACCAGGACTCCATGATAGATACATAATCTGTATATAAAAATAAGCTGATCTTAATTTATATGAGTGTTTTGGATAAATTATTTTCAATTCTTAATATGTAATCTACTCAGATAAACCTGATTATTATTGTAACAGAATTAAGTTGTTTTATCTCTTGTATTTAAAAAAAAAAGAGAAATTTCTGATTTTTCTCAATGAATAAGGCTAAGATTATTTATACTTTATTTCTAGTACTTATAGTCAAAATTTAAATGTACAAAAATAAACTGACACCTTAGCTAAATTTAAATTTAAAAAAATCTTTTGTCAGAACCTCCCAGTTAAAACTAAAATAAGTCCATACAAAAGGAAGCAGTATTTAAGTAGAGACTTTGATGCTTTTTTTTTTTAATTAAAAGTTTGAGTGAATTTGAAAAGTTTGAAATCATGTCACTGTTGTGATAATTCCTTTGCCTCCATTGAAAAATGTGGTTTGGGGATGTGACACAGAAGTAAAGCCCAAACTGAGGCATAAATAATGACACAACAGTTGGTAGTAGAGAAAAATTTGATATGATATTGGGAGAGTGAAGAAAGGGAAACAGCCAACAAAATTCTGAACACATTCATCAAATGATGCCTATTGTCATATTGTTCCTACTTATCTAACTTATGCATCCAAGGTTGTTAGCTTGCTGTAAAACATCCAGTTGACTGTCTATTTTTTGTTGTTGTTGTTATTTACAAGATAAAAGGGCAATCTTCTTAGAATTGAGTGTCTTTGACATCCTTGTCAGTTCTTAAATATTCCTTCACCTAGAAATATAACCTCTTCACTCCCAAGAACCTCCAAATGTTAGCAGCCCTGCAGGATTTGCATTTTCTGAAGGTTCAATTACACATGATTTTCCTCTGTCAGTAATGTTCTTCCAAGAGTGGCATGGATTATTAAGCAAAACGTGGGAGATAATATAGAGAATTGTCCCAGAGCACCAAGTCATTGTTTTTCAGGCTAACCAGAAAAGAGCTTGAGACTAAAGTCAGGAAGGAATTACCAAATGGACTGGAGATAATTAGTGTTTTATTATCTGCAATGCGACATGTATATATTAGTTGGTTTTACATACTTTATCATTTAAATCCATAACAGTCTTATGATGCAGGCCTTAAGTTCCCTTTTGAAGCAGGAACTTAGCAATGGTTAAGATTCAGTTTCAGTTCTTCTAAAAGTAATGGTAAGCTGAAAAAGTAATTAATATTGAGCACCTTTTAAAAATCAAGAAAATGCTTTACATTTATGCACACAGGTACTTCACTCCTCCTTCTCATTTATGCAGTCATTTAATTAGGATATAGTTTTCTAGTCAATCGAATTCTTCAACCACTAGGGCATCTGAGCGTGACAACCCACACATCTTAGATATAATATTCTAATACTGATCCACAGCTTTACATTTCCTAAGATTGAAACTTGTCATAAAACAAAGTGGATGAGTCCATTGAGGCTGATTGAGACTGTTGACATTCAGAAGAAGCAGATACATACAATAGAATTCTGAATTACATTTTTTAAATTAGAAATACAACTATCAAGCAGACCATATATTTTACGGTTCTTATTCAGTGACCTTGTAGGCATAGCTCCAAATTATAGCATGATATTTGTTTCATGACAATGGAATCAAGTCATTGATCATGGTGAAAAGAACTACAGTGCCCCAGGATTGTGCTAAATCCTTTATTAAATTATTCCATTTAATTATCATAATATTATTAGGTGAATATCTATTGTACACTTCATACATTCCCTGTTCCTATTATTAATGCATGTTTATAGCTGTTTCTCTTCATTTTGAGTCATGCCACATCAACAAATGAAGGTCCCATGGGCTTTACTTCCTTAGTGTCATCATGGTCAACACGGTCAACCCTACTTTGAGGAGGCAGCTCTTCCCCAGTCACAATTTATGTGCCTCTTAACCAGAGGGACTCGTCTCCCGGCATTATATCTGCTTGTGTTCTACTGATATTCATAAGGTATTCAGTGAATAAATATTCAGAAGTAGTTCATCTCTCCTTCTTCCTAGTCTGTCTTTGTCTGGAAGCTCATCTGAAACCTATCCACCATGGGTAACACTGCTGGTATTCAAAATACCCATGGCATAGCTTCCAGAATCACAGCAACACTCAAGTCACCACAGTATGACAAATATCTCAATGTAAAGAAAACAAAAGTCCTCACCACTGATACATAAATAACATCCATATCAATTGAGAAAAGATTGAAATTGTCAAAGACTTCATTTTCCTTGGATCAACCATCAACACTCATGGAAGCAGCAGTCAAGAAATCAAATGATGTATTGAATTAGGCAAATCTGCTGCACAAGACCTTTTTAAAGTGTTAAAGAGCAAAGATGTCAGGTTGAGGACTAAGGTGTACCTGACCCAAGCCATGGTATTTTCAATAACCTCATATGCATGCGAAAGCTGGACAATGAATAAGGAAGACCATAGAAGAATTGATGCTTTTGAATTATAATGTTGGAGGAGAATATTGAAAGTGCCATGGGCTGCCAAAAGAACCAATAGATCAGTTTTGGAAGAAGTGCAGCCAAAGTGCTCCTTAGAAGACAAGATGGCCAAAGTTCGTCTCTCATACTTTGGACATACTGTCAGGAAGAACTAGTCGCTGGATAAAGATATCATGTTTGGTAAGGTGAAGCGTCAGAGAAAAAGAGGAAGACCCCCAGCGAGATGGATTGGCCAAGTGTCAGCATCGATGGACTCAATCATGGCAACAGTAGTGAGGTTGGCCCAGGATCGGGCAGTGTTTTGTTCTGCTGTGCATAGGGTTGCTATGAGTCGTACTGACGTTATGGCACCTAACAACAACAACAACATTAAGGACTTCAAAACAAAAACTTTTAAATATGGCATTGTTTGGCTTCCCAAACATTTTATAAATTCCTAGAAGGCAAGGAGAATCTTCATATCAATAATATTCTCCACTGGAGCAGTCTCTATAATATATCAGAAACATTACATTTAAACTTCTCTGTCATGCTGTAATTCTTATGTCTATTCTGCAATATTTGTATTCTCATCATCGTTTTGCAGAGAAGAAAACAGAAGTTCACATATAGAATCATTTCTTAAAACCATACAGCTAATAAATAATCCTGCAGAAAACTAAGTACCCTGCTTTGAACTTTTAAGTTTGAAGTTCTTGCTGCATCCTGTCTTTCTAAGCATGCACATTCATTACATTACAGTGCATTGCTGTTGTTGTTGTTGTTAGGTGCCATCCGGTTGGTACCAATTCATAGCGACATTATATACAACAGAATTAAACACTGCCTGGTCTGGTGTCAACTTCAGAATATTTGCTATGGTTGAGCCTATTGCTGTGGCCACTATGTCAATTCATCTCATTGGGCGTGGGGTGTGTCTTGCTCTTTTTTGTTTACCCTCCACTCTACCAAGTATGACATCTTTCTCCAGGGACTGTTCTCTCCTAATAATATGTCCAAACTATGAGAGATGAAATCTGACCATCATGGCTTCCAAGGAGCACTCTGACTGTACTTCCTCCAATATAGATTTGTTTACTCTTTTAGCAGTTCATGATACTTTTCATATTCTCTTCCAACCCCATAATTCAAATGCATCAATTTCTCAGTGGTCTTCTTTATTCATTGTCCAACATTCACACGCATGTGAATAATTGAAAATATCATGGCTTGGGTAACACATGCCTCAGTCCCCAAACTGACATCTTTTCTCTTCAACAATGTAAAGAGGTCTTGTATAGCAGATTTGCTTAATGCAATACGTCATTTGCTTTCTTGACTGCTGCTTCTGTGAGGGTTATTGATTGATTTGAGCAAAATGAAGTCTCCCACAACTTCAATCTTTTCTCCATTTATCATGATGTTATTTATGTACCAATGGTGAGGATTTTTATTTTCTTTACATTAATGTGCAACACATACCAAAGGATGTGGTCTTGGATCTTCATCAGTTAGTATTTAAAATCCTATTCATTTTCAGCAAGCACAGTATTATCATCTGTGTATTGTAAACTGTTAATGAGTCTTCCTCCAAATCTGATGCCATGTACTTCTTAATATAATCCAGAGTCTTGGATCAGTTGCTCAGCATCCAGATAGAATAAGTATGGTGAAAGAATACGACCCTGGCACCTACCTTTCCAAATTTTAAACCATTCAGTGTTCTCTTGTTCTGTTTAAACACCTGCTTCTTGGTCTATGCAGGTTCTTTATGAACACAATGAAATGTTACGGAATATGCATTATCCTTAATGTTGTCCATAGCTTCTCATGATCCACATAATCAAAAGCCTTTTCGTAGTCAATAAAGCACATTAAACATCTTTCTGGTATTCTATGTTTTTGCCAAGATTCATCTGACATCAGCAATAATTTCC
Organism: Chrysochloris asiatica; assembly: GCF_000296735.1. Taxonomy (NCBI): domain Eukaryota; kingdom Metazoa; phylum Chordata; class Mammalia; order Afrosoricida; family Chrysochloridae; genus Chrysochloris; species Chrysochloris asiatica. Next base: position 1,274,870 of record NW_006408945.1, on the reverse strand, counting down.
CTTCTTCCATATCCTCATCAGAATCTGACTGCAACAACTGACAGTTATCTGTCAATTTATGATTTAAACTATTTTTTAATTAACCTTGGGAAAATTTTACTTTCATGCAATATTAATGAGACTAATGATTCCTGCATTATGTTGGCTCACCTTTCTTTGGAAAGAGCACCAATATGGATCACTTACTATCATTTGGCCAGGTAGTTTGTCTTCCAATTTTCTTGGCATAGATGAGTGAATGCCTCCATTGCTTTGTTGAAAGACATCAATTTGGATTACATCAATTCTTGGAGCGTTGTTCTTTGCCAATGCTTTCAGTGTACCTTGGACTTCTTCCTTCAGTATCATTGGCTCTTGATCATATGGTACCTCTTAAAATGGTTGAACATTGACCATTTCTTTTTGGTACAGTGACTTTGTAGTGCTTCAGCCATCTTTTGATGCTTTCTGCATCATTCACTATTTTGCCTACATAATGTTTCAGTATTGCAAGTCGAGTCTTGATTTTTATCTTAAGTTGCCTCAGCTTGAGAAATGCTGAGCATATTTCTTCCATTTTGATTTTGTAAACTGGCGTCTTTGCACATTTGATCATAGCATTTGACTGTCTTCTTGAGCTGTCATTTGCAATTTTCTATTAATCTCTTTTACCTCCTTATTTCTTTCATTAACCTTAGCATCTCTACACTGGAGATCAAAGTTCAGAATCTCTTCTGATATCCATTATGGTCTTTTCCTTCTCTTTTGTCTTCTTAATGACCTTTTGCTTTCTTCCTGTATGATGTTCTTGTTGTCATCCCACAATTCTTTACTCTTCAGTCGTTAGTATCTTATGCATCAAATATTTTCTTGAGATGATCTCTAAATTTCAGTGGGAGATGTTTCAGGTCATATTTCTTTTAATTGTCTTCATATTCAGATTCAGTTGAATTTGCATGTGAGTAATCGATCCTCTGTTCAAAGGCCTACTCCTGTCCTTGTTTGACTATTGATATGAGACTTTTCCATGGTCTTTTACACAGATATAGTCAATTTGATTTCTGTATGTGCCACCTGGTGAGATGCATGTTTATAATTG
>NW_006408945.1:1268777-1273459 GCF_000296735.1 Chrysochloris asiatica | reverse complement strand
TTATTTCCATCTTCTCATCCCCATGATTATGAAAAGATCAACTCCTTTCTTGCATTATGTTAAGTATTAAATCAATTGGTAATTATAAAGAAGTGATACAGTGTCTAGGATACCTACTTGTTTACTTAACAATATGAATAACCCAGTAATAATTCACCAATATAACTTTCAAGCCTCAAAATAAGTGATCAAAGTTGAGAGGGGCATTCTCAGGAACATAAGATTCATTCATTTACAAAGTGTAAATTGCTGTTTATCATGTCTAAATAGGAAAGCTAAATGGAACAGAGTAGTAATGCTCTCTGTGTCATCTGTTAATAAGATCCTCTTAGCCTTAAGTAGCATATCTTCTTCTTTTCATTACAGTTCTTTACTTAAAAATTCCTGTTAGTTTCTTTTGGAATTTTTCTTTGGACTTTGCATCACTGACAAATTTCTTAATTGTATTATTTTTTGCAATAATCCTTGTTTTATACCACTACTTCCAAAATTTACATGTTCTCCCCTTCACAGACAAGCTCTATGGGCAGCAGCACTGATCTCTTTAATATCCCCAAATTTGCTTCTTCATCAAAACCATCTATGCTTGTACGGCCTATTTTTGCTTTTGTGGCCTCTTCACATTATTAATATCTTGCCTCCTGACATTCTCTTCTTTAAGCTTTGTGTATAACTTCTTTTTCAAGCTCACTAAATGAAATGCTAATACAGAGTGGCATGATTAATTTTTCCAAGCATCCCAGGTATTTTGACTTCTTTAATAACTTGCTTTCCTATTACTAGGATTTAAGTCTAGTAGCAAGTCTTTCTTGTTAAGCTTAGAATTGATTAAAATCTAGTTTTTGCAAATGATTTTATGGATGAATATATAGTTCCAGTTGTGGTGTGGCACTGTGGGATAAGCACTTGACTACAATTTAGTTTTGAACCACAGGATTAATGGTTCAAATTCACTAGTTGCTCCACAGAAACCCTATAAAGAGTCACTATGAGTCAAAACCAACTAGATGGGACTTAGAACAACCATAGTCAATATTATGTCCAATTTCTAAACTAGTACGGAAAAGAATACATGAGTCTTGTCTTCTGTCTCATCTTGTTCACTCCACTTTGAATTACTCCCAGGAATTCAATACATTAAGTTTTTGTGTTTTCTGCACGTAGTGAAATTCTGCCTTTTTTTCTGCCCTCACTGTCAACTTCTGTTGCAATATAACTTTGCTTTGCATACTCAAGTTCTATGGAAGTAACTGGGTTAGAGTCTATGGTAAAGAAAACTAGATTTATTATAGCTTCTTGTTGTTAAGTACCGTGGAGTTGGTTGCACCTCATAATGACTCTGTACAGGGTCTCTGAGGCTATAAATCTTTATGGGACCAGAACACCTCATCTTTCTTCTCCAGAACCACTGATAGTTTCAAACTGCTGACCTTGAGATTGGCAGCCTGACTTGTAACCACTACGCTACCAGAGCTCCTTAGATTTATTTATCATAAGTAGTCAAGGTTTAATCCAAACATCTCCATTGGTGACATTCTCTGAAATAAGAATATTTTTTAACAAGACAAACTATCTTAAGTTTTTAGGAATAGATTTTCCTGGTTCCAATTTTCTTTCTTTTTTTTTTAAACTATTCATACATTGAAGAACTATTTTTTCTTCCCATGGAAAAAAATATATTTTGGGTGAAATTAAATGAATGATTATCATTTGCTATTAAGATCATCCAATAGACAGTAGAGTATGGCACACTGCTTGGGCTATACCCCAAATGCAACACTTATGGTTGGGTGACTCTGGGAATATTACTTAACTTCTGAAACTAAATTTCTTTATCTATAAAATGAGTATAATAAAATTAGCTACGTTCACTGGGTTTATGAAGATTAAAGAAGCTAATATATATATATTAAGTGCTACATCAAGTTGGGCATATGATAAGTGTTATCATTATCATTCATCACTTGTCTGTCAGTTTCTCATACTATCATGACTTGCTTGTTGCTATGATTCTGGAAGCTATGCTACCAGTATTTTAAGTAAAAGCAGGGTATCCTATGGTGGACAGGTTGCAGCTGAGCTTACAGACTAAGTATGACAGACTAGAAAGAAGAGAGAGATGGGCTACACTTAAATATTAATCATTGAATACTTTATGAATAGCAGTGGAACAGTATTAGATAGCACCAGAGTATAGACTATCAAAGCATGATAAAGAAAGAGTACCAGATTTTTGTCAGACACAGTGCCCCAACACCTCAGGTTGGAAGGCACTAAAATACCACTGGGGAAGATCTGCCTCTTCAAAATAGAGTTGACTGTGATGATGCGAACGGAGTAAAGCCTTTAGGACCCTCATTTGCTGATGGGACACAACTCAAGATGAGAAGAAACAGCTGTAACATCTAGTAGTAATTGGAACATGGAATGTACTAAGTATGAATCTAGGAAGACTGGAAGTTGTCAAAAAATGAAATGAGCTGGTATTGGCCATTTAAAATCTGGTAATCACATGATTTACCATGCTAGGAATGACAAATTGAGGAGAAACCACATTGTATTCATCATGAGAAACAAGATTTCAAGACGTATCTTGAAGTTCAACACTGTCTGTGTAGGATAATATCCATATGTCTACAAGGAAGACCTGATAATACAGCTATTATTCAAATTTATGTACCACTCTCTAAAGCCAATGATGATGAAAATGAAGAGTTCTGCAAATTCTTCAGTCTGAAATTGATCAAACATATAAATACGATGTATGGTGACTGGAAAGCAAAAAATTCAGAAGAGACTCTGAAATTTGCTCTCCAGTATAGTGATGCTAAAGCAAATGGAAGAAAGGAGATAAAAGAGCTGGATAGAAAAAATTAAAGATCAGCTTGAGAATACAAAGTCAAATATTATAATGAAATGTACAAACATTTGGGGTTAGAATACTGAAAGGAAGAAGATGTGAGATGGGTACTGAAATCATCAATTCATATCTGCCTAATAAAGATGAGACATTCTGCACCTGGAAAGATGTATATATAGCCTCAGATAACCCTATAGCATGGCCATGATTTGGAATGAATTTTCTGGCACACAGTCACAATCATGAAAACATCAGTCAAGAAACCAGATTACTTATTGTACTGGGTAAACCTGATGCAAAAGTGCTGTTTAAAGTGTTAAAGACTAAAGATGTCAGTTTGAAGGCTACGGTGTGCCTGACCCAATCCATGGTATTTTCAAGATGGACAATGAATAAAGGAAGATTAAAGAAGAATCAATGCATTTAAATTATGATGTTGGTGAATAATATTTTATGTACTATGATAGAAGGATAACAAATCTATTTTGGAATACACTCAGATTACTTCTTGGCAGCAAGGATATTTTACTTTGGACATGTTTGTAGGATGATGTCTTGGTAAAGTGGAAGGTCAACAGAAAAGAGGAAGACTCTTAACAAGATGGCTGAACACCATGGCTAAAACAATGGCTCAAACATGATAATTGTGAGGTTGGGGCAGGATCAGGCAGCTTCATTATCTTTTATGTAGGGTCAGTATGATTTGGAAATGACTTCAGAGTACCAAACAACAGCAAGAAACACATTGTCTGGGCATATATCAAAAGCTTGTTGCCATTAATTTGATTCCAACTCACAGTGCCATGTTTTTCCCTGGTCCCTCTCACTCTTGGGTGGGGGGTGGGGGTTGGTTATAAAGAACCAGTTCTACAGAGTCACTGCTTCTCAGTCATACACAAACAATAAGCATCATTTAGAAGCTCTTTATTGCAAAACTTCAGAGAGCGAAGTGGGTCTGTCTCCTCGAGCGGAGACAGGTTCTGTTATCCTTATCTCTGTCTCCAGGCTTTTCGTCGCAATGTAATCATTCTTGTTGGACTAGAGATGCCCTCCCCCTTTTGAAGTACGGGAAGACTCAGAGAAAAGGGGTGGATATAAAGCCAGGGTAAGAGAAGCCCCTTAGTCAGTTGTAGGCAGCACTTAACCACTGGGCCACCAAGGATGAGCTCCCCTCTGTATGTATGTTGTTGGTAAATGCTGTAGTCAGTTCCAACCCATAGGGAACCTGTATAGGGATTTGGAGGAATGTTTGGCGATCTTGAAATATTGACCTTTCGATTCAAACCAACTTTGCAGTCTAGCGCATTAACCCATAGCACCACACCAGAACTCCTTTCTCTATGTATGGTGGTGGTGGTGTGCCTTAGAGTCATTCTAACATAGTGACCCTGTACGGCTTCTGACAGGAGCAGAAAGCTTCATCTTTCTCACAAAGAACAGCTGGTAGTTTCAAACTACGAACCTTGAGGTTAGCAGCCCAATTCTTAACCACTATGCTATCAGGCCTCTTCTGTATAGGTGACAACAATTTTCTCTTCCAGTAGCAAGGGGTGAGATTGCCTCATTTTACACAAACATTAATTATCATCATTCTTTTTGATTTTTACCAATCCAGGGAGTTAAAATGATATGCTAATAACACTTTAATTTGCATTTATTTGATTACTAATGTCATGGAATAGTTTGTTATGTTAATTCTTTTAACTGTTTGGTTGTTTGTGCATATTTTACTTATTACTTTGAAAGATCCTTTTATACATTAAAAAATTTCCTGCCATATATGAACCCATTAGCTATTTATTTTAAAATTTTGCCTGTATCA
>NW_006408945.1:1244909-1267055 GCF_000296735.1 Chrysochloris asiatica | reverse complement strand
GGTTCCCAATGAGCAAACAACTCTGTCTTGGAGAAGTACACCCAGAATTATTAGAAGTGAGGATACCAAGACTTTGTCTTCTTTACTCTGGACATGTTGTCAGGAAGGACGACCACTCCCTGGAGAAGGATATCATGCTTGGTAAAGCAGATGGTCAGTGAAAAAGAGGAAGACACTCAATATGATGGATTGACACAGTGGAAGCAAGAATTGGATCAAACGTAACAATAGTTGTGAGAATGGCACGGGACTAGGCAATATTTCATTCTTCTGTGCTATGATTTAAAACTGACTCAAGAGTACTTAATAGCAACAGCAACAATCTAGAGTGCCCAAATTTTTAGTAAACAGTCCTAAGTATAGTTTTATCTATGTGTGTGCTTCAACCAACACTATTTTCTCTAGTTCTCTATCTATTTTGTTTCATCCTTCCGCCAGGTTAATATTTGTCTATTAACCAGTTAGTAATATTCCATTGTGTATATCATAGTTTATTTATTCACTCTTTAATTGATGAACACTCAGATTATTCCTATTATTTTGTGTTTTTGAATAGTACTCTGATAAACATGTGTGTGCATCTATTCATGTCATGACTCTGATTTCTTTAAGAAGTTATACCAAGTTATAGGATTGTTAGAATATGGGTATTTTATTTTCAAATAGTTAAGGAAGCACCACAGTGTTTTCCACAATGGTTACACCATTTTACAATCCCACCATCCCATGATGGTTTCAGACTCCGCATCCTCTTGTTAACAATTATTATTTTCATTTCCTTTTATATTTCATGCAGAAAGTTATGTCCTCTGTAAGTATCAATAGTTTTGTTGCCTATATAAGTATTTTCTCTTTTTTTGCTTTCTTATCAAATTTTATTAGCTATAACTTTTACAATATTAAGTCCTAGGAAAGTAGACTCCTTAACCTTGTTCTTGATTTTAATGGGAATTGCTTCAACATAATATTGATCGTTCATTTGAATTTCTGCATTTTAACAAGTTAAAAGGTTAAGTTGTTGTTAGGTTCCATGGATTCCGTTATGACTCACTGGGATCCTATATATAGCAGAACAAAACATTTTTTAGTCCTGTGCTATCCTCATAATAGTTGGTATGTTGGAGCTCACTGTTGAAGTCCATGTTTTAATCCATCTCATTCAGGGTCTTTCTCTTTTACACTGACCTTATATGACATTCTTTTCCAAGTATGGCTTTCTCTAGATTTCATGTCCAAAGTAAGTAAGACAAAATCTCACCATCCTCACTTCTGAAGAGCATTCTGGCTTTAATTTTTTTTAATTTTTATTTAATTTTATTTTCCAAGACAGATTTGTGAGTTTTTCTGGTAGTACATGGTATGGTCAATATTCTAAATCTATACAATAATTTTGAAATGTCAATTATACTTCAGTTTTCCATATTCATTGTCCAGCTTTCATAGACACATGAGTTTCATATACATATACATATGACAGCTTGGTTCAGGTGTCTCTTAGTTGTCAGAGTGACACATTGCTTATTAAGATTTTTTTTTTGAAAGATTTTATTGTGAACTAAGCAATAGTTTACATGGCAGATTATTAGTTTTGCAGTCAGTCAATCATATATGGTTTCACTGCAATGATTACAATTACAATCCTGTCCATGCACCATCATTTAACAGTATTTACCTCTATGCCCTCTTTTTTCTTTTCTTTTCTTTTTTTTTTTTATGTACACAGGACACACAGAAAATAAAAATTTAAACATCTTTTGCAGCATATCTGCTGAATGCAATACGTGGTATGATTTCTTGACTGATCCCTCCAGAGCCATGATTGTGAATCTAAGTCAAATGAAATCCTTTACAGCTTCAATTTTTTTTCCAATTAAATGAAGCTGCTTATTTGTTCACTTGTAAGAATTTTTCCTTTCTTTATGCTAGGTATAATCCATACGAAAGCTGCAGTTTTTTATTTGTATCTGTTAGTACTTCACAAGTGCACTTGTCTTTGAGTTACCAAACATGGTTCTGTCATCGGTATAGCCAAGGTTAATAATGAGCCTTCCTCCGGTTCTTTGGTAACATTCTTGTTTATGTAGTCTAACTTCTAGAACTACTTGTTCAACATACAGATTTAATATGTAATGATGCTGTTGTAAAGTACTTTGAGTTGGTTCCAACCCATAGTGACCCTCTATGGGTATCCAAAGAGAATCTGGTGAGTTTGAACTGCAGACGTTGTAGTTCAAACCAAACTTGTGGCTGAGTGATTTTCCTACAGCACCTACCAGGACTTCTGGTAAAAGGATACAAACCTGAAAAATATCTTTTAATATTTAAATTCACTCAGTATCCTCTTTTTTCTAATAACTGCCTTTTTGCTCTAATAACTGCCTCTTTGGCTGTGTACATGAGCACAATTAAGTGTTCTAGAACTCCCATTTTTCACAAGGCTGTACGTAATGTGTTCTGATTCCCCCACTCAAATGCCTTTGCATAGTCAGTAAAATACAGGAAAACATCTTTGTGATATTCTTCACTTTCAGACAATATCCATCTGATGTCAGCAATTCTATGTATCCCTTGTTCCACATCCTTTTCTGAGTTCAACTTGAATTTCTGGCAGTTTCCTGTCTATGTGTGGCTGCAGAAAGTTTTAAATTATCTTTAGCAAAAAAAATTTTGTAAGTGATATTAATAATACTGTCCCATAATTTCTGCCTTCCATTGGATTGCCTTTCTTTACACTAAAATTCTTCTAATCAGTTGGCCAGGTAGATGTTTTTCAAATTTATTAGCATAGATGAATGAGTACTTCTGGCTTGCATCCATTTGTTTGTTTTATTAAGTTTTTATTGTGAACTGAATGATAGATTACATGGGAGAACATCGGCTTTACACCATCGTTTCATTGCAATGATTACAATCTCCTCTGTGCATCATCCTTCAACAGTATCTGCTTCCATTCTCTCTGGGATTTTTTGTTTGTTTGTTTGTTTGTTTTGTTTTGTTTTCTTTGAGGGTGAGATGAACACAGAAATACTCAGGAATACATAATAATTTAAACAACCAAAGGGCACATTCTGTGAGCCTACCTCCTGGCCACCAGCACCCAGACCCTCTATTTCCACGATTCCAGTCCTCAGCTGCTCCCTTCTCCATGTCCTCATCTCTGCCTCCATCTCTGATGTCGCTGCTTCTCTGGATAGGGTCCCATATTACACTTGTGCTCTTCTCCCTTGATGACTCTAAGGTCCTCTGTTTCTGTACTGTAAGATTAACAGCTCTCTTGTTTTTGTTACAAATTTTCTACCTTTATAGTTGTGACAGTCACAATTAGTCATGATAAAAATTAATCATTATTGAAGTCATAAGAATATTATCCCCATCTCATTCATCGGACCTGTCTAGACAAGATGAAAACTCTTCAGTGGGGACTCTATCTTCCCCCGCACACTCTTAAACTAAACTTGCTCTTGAAAACTTGTAAGCCAGTTGTTTTGTGTCTTTATTTTAGGTAGTCAGTGTCTAAGTTGTCCGTCCCTATCTGCCCTGTATATAGAGGGGATAGGATGTATCCTTGATGTGAAGACTCCATCCCTCTTAGTTGGAGTTTTGAGCTACTACATCCATGACAGTATAGGTCAAATTAATCAAACTGTAGCAATTTACACTCATTTCCTTTATGTAAAAAAATGTTCCTTTTTATCTTCCTCTTTTCGAGTTCTGATTATCAAACCATCAAGGCTAGGGCAAATGGGTACTCTATCTGCAAGTTTGGGCATTCTTTTGCATCACCCCTCATTTCATATCAGCTGGATGTCTCAATCTCAGCTCTAGCACTCTGTGGCTATGAACTTGTTCATGGGCTCAGGAGTCCCCAGGTCTCACCACGCTTCAGAGCAACCAGCCCTTCCTTTTCTCTCATTTCCAGGTCAACAGACACATCTAGCATCCATTTGTTTTTGCATCACAATGGTATTTCAGTTCCTGAAGTCTTGTTAGTTGCCAATGACTTCAGTGCTGCTTAGACTTTTTTCATCAGTATCCTGAGTTCTGGACCATGTGTTGCCTCCTTAAATTTGTTAGAATGTCAACCAAATCTTATTGATGTATTAACTCTGTGTATTCCTTCCTTCCTCTTTTGATGCTTCTTATACCATTCAGTTTTTGCTAATGTTGTTATTTGCCATCCAGTCATTTCTGACACATAGAGACCCTATGAACAACAAAATGAAGCACTGACTGGTCTTGCCCCATCCCTCGCAATTGTTATATTTCGGTCTATTGTTGCTGCCACTATGTCAATCCATCTTGTTGAGGGTCTTCCACTTTTTCACTACCCTAACCTGTTGCTATGAGTCGGTACTGACTCTATGGCACCACCAACAACAACCCTGTATCAGGATTCTTGGTGTGGCGCTGTAGGCCGATGCGCTGGACTGCAAAGTCATTTGAATCACACAGTTGGTGGTTCAAGCTCAACAAGCTGCTCCTTGGAAACCCTATATAGTGTCCCTATGGGTTAGAAATGACTCAACAGCACTTAACAGCAACAACAACAACACTGTATCAAGAGTCCTGGTGTGGCATTGTGGGTTTTTGTGCTGGACTGCAAAATGGGCTTGAACTGCAAGGTCAGTTGTTCAAGATCACCAGCTGCTCCTTTAAAATCTTACACAGCGTTGCTATGGGTCATAAACGACTTGATACCACTTAACGACAACAACTTTGTATCAAGCCCTATGTCCTTAGCTAGGAACTGGTTGTTCCTGACAACATGTTCAATGCACATGACACAAAGTCTTGCCATCCTTGATTCTAAGGACCAATCTGACTGTACTTCTGAGACAGATTTGTTTGCTCTTCTTCTTCAATACAAAGTACATGCACTGATTCTTCTATGGTCTTCTTTATTCATTGTTCAACTTTCACATGCATATGAGGTGATTGAAAATTCCATGATTTGGGTCAGGCACACCTTAGTCCTCAAAGTGATATCTCTTCTCTTTATAGAAGTCTATTATTGAAATTCATGGCTTGTATTTCTTTACAGTTTTAATTTTTTTTCTTAGTTTAAAGAATGCTGATTATATTCCCCTATTGGCTTTCTAACTATTGGTCTTTAGATATTTCATTGTAACACTTTACTTTTTCGTCTTAAGCTACCCTTTAACTTTTTCCATTCAGCTCTTTTTTTTTTTTAATTTAAACACAGATTTGGTTACATTGCATTAAATCCCACGTCAGCATCTACTTAAATATATTTTTCCCTTTGGTCTAGTAATGAGCCATCTCAGGAAAAATAGGATTTAGATTCTGAATTTCTTAAAAAGTAATGTTATTATTAATATGTACTTTTACATGAGGGAGGGGGTTACTCTTCTTTTTTTGTTAAGTTTGTTGACTGGTCATTAGCAATTGCTATATAAAAATATGGTGTAAGAAGATATCCCTAAATTTAAATGGGTGGCACAAAACAACACCCATTCATCATATCTCATGAGTCTCTTGTTAAACCATTGTTAAGTACCTTTGAGTTGATTCTGACTCATAGCAACCCTTTATAGGGTTTCTGAGAAGTAGCTGGTGAGTTTGAACTGCCAACCTTGCAATTCATACTGTCCTTGAGATCGATTGCTTACTCTATGGCGCCACACCAGAAGTCCTGCTTTAGGTAATACTTATCATGATGTGTGGCATCGTGGGCTAATACGCCAGACTGCAAAGCCATTTGAACTTCAAGGTTGGCAGTTCAAGCTCACCAGCTGCTCCTTGGAAACCCTTTACAGGGTCCTTTCTATGGGTCAGAATTGACTCAATGGCACTTAACAACAACAAAATCATGCTAACCATCTGGACTCACCTGAGAGAAGACTCATCTAGGGTACCCTCACCTGGAATAACTCATCTCTCTTCCATGTTCAGGGATGTGCTAGTTGAACCATACATGTGACTTTTAGAGCTTCTAAATTTGCAACAAGTTTGCTACTGTCTCACTGGTCAAATAAATAACATAGACAAACAGAGTAAGCACACATGGCAAGGAACTACCAAAGAACTGAAATATAAACAGGTTCAGACAATTGGTGCTAATAATGTACCCAAACCAAACCACAAAAATGATTTGTTCGTCCTTGTTTTCTATAATTTCTTTAATGGTAGGGGGATTGTCTGTCTCAAGTTGAATTCTCAAATATCCTACGTTGTATTTAAAATGGAATTCATTTCATGAGATTTTTCTAATTCAACAGCAGAATTCCATTCCTAGACTTCAAATAATGAAATAAAAAAATTTCTCTATAGCTGTGACATTTCATTAATAAAGGTGTTTATTTTTTGTGCCCCCATCCCCATCCCATCTATAACTGGTCTGACAAGAAATATGTTTATTTTATTATTTTTTAAAGAACTAGTTTTTACATTTTTACATATTACTTTAATTTTTTTTTTTCTGATTCATTACTTGTGTCTTTTATACTTATGTATTCATTCCCTACCTTCCATAACGTTTATTTTGCAACTCTTTTCATTCTGGAGTGGAATGCTTACTTTATTTGTTCTAATTTTTGGGGCTTCATATTAAAATTAAACATTAAACTAAAAATTGCTCCAGTATTAATCTGAGAGCAATATGCCAATATTTCTCTTTTCTAAATTTGTGAGATGTCTTCTTTCTCAACTACTTTTTTGACTGAAACATTTATTTAAATCTCCTTTTATAATTTTGTTTGTTTCGTAGCTGTCATTTCTAGGATTATCGTACTGCAGTCAGATAATGTGAATGATTTCACTAATCTTCTTCTAACTTTCTCAGAATTTCAGGGTATGAATAGTTGTTTGTTTTCATTAAAATATGGTCAATATTCTATGGATAAATTCTGGTGGTGTGGTGGTTAAGTTCTTGAATGCTAGGCAAAACATCTATGGTTTGATCTACCAGCCTTTTCATTAGAAAACATTGTAGCAAACTGCTTCCAAAAAGGGTAGAGGCTTTGAAAACACTATAGAACAGTTCTACTCTGCCTTGTAGTGTCTCTATGAGTAAGAAGCAACATAAAGGCAATGGGTATTGTTACTTTAGTTGTTTCTTTCTTTTTATTCGAGGATGCTTGAAAATATTCTATATGATCTCTGTAAGGTAGTTTCAAGTTAGTATTTCAGCAATATTAATTGCATTATTCAAATCCTTTCTATCTTTATAATTTTTGCCTGCATGATTAGTTGTAAATAACTAATGCTGATTTTAAGTCTTTTATTTAATAGAAGGAGCTCTGGTAGTGTAGTGGTTACGAATCGGGCTGCGAACCTTAAGGTCAGTGGTTCGAAACTACCAGCTGCACCGCGGGAGAAAGATGAGGCTTTCTACTCCCGTAAAGATTTACACCCTCGGAAACCCTATACAGGGTCGCTATGGGTCGGAACCGACTTGATGGTACATAACAACAACACTTTAATATGTATATCTTCGCTCTTTTTTAATCTCTCCATTTTTCATATATTATTTGTTTCTCCTTGTATTTCTGAGGTTTTTTACTTTGTAAATCTGTGCTGTCTTTTTAATGCATAAAATTCCATCAACTGTATTTTGCATAGCTTTTCTATATTTAATAACTTTTTCTCAAGTCCTATATTATTTGTCATAAATATTGACACACTAGCTTAGTTTCTTCACGTTTTTCAATAATAAAAATAGATAACACTGACATCTATAGTGAGTACATATCTATTAAATATTTTACATGCAAGAATCTATTTAACCTTCACAAAAATCTCATGAGATACATTATTATTATCTCATTTTACTGAAAAATAAATCCAAGACATAGGAAAATTTAGTTGCTCAAAGTTACAAAGCTAATAAATATAGAGTTGATATTTGAACCTAAGCGACCTGACTCCAAACTGAGTGCTTTTTATCAATAATACTATATTGCCTCTCTTTGTAAGAAGCCATAGTGGTACAGTGGTTAAGCACCCAAATACCAACTGAAAGATTGGCAATTCAAACCCACCATCCACTCTAGAAGAGAAAGATGTCAGAGTCTGTGTCTGTAAAGATTTACAACCTTGGAAACACTATTGAACAATTTTCTGTACTCTCAGGTCTCTATGAGTCTGAATCAACTCAACAACAGTGGGTTTGGTAGTGGGGTTTGCTTTCCTTTTATAGGATTGTTGGTTTTATAAGTATTGAATAACTTATTTCTAACCTCTCTTCAAATATAATACTTCTTTTTATGGCTATGTCAGGTCTACTAATGATGCCATAGACAGAATTTTTTTTCTAATACTGTACTTTTTTCTAAAATTTTACTTGATTATTTGCAAGAGAGTCCAGCTTTGTGCTGATTCTCCATCTGTTCATGCATATTATCTACCTTTTTAATTAGAGTCTTCATCATGATTCATTATTTTGAATATTGTTTCTATTTTATTTTTTTAGTTTCTGGATCATTACTGCAACTGGCTCAGTTATTGATTTGTAACCTAGTAGTAGATTGTTTTTCCCTTTCTTTTCATGTGCCTTACAGTTTTTGTAGGAAACTGAACCATACAGTAGGAAAAACAAAACCAAAGATAAACTGTGTAAATGAGCTAAAATGGTTTTTATTTTGGAACACTGAATCAACCCAGTATACAGTTGCTATTGTTGTTTATTAGCTTCTATTGAGTTGGTTCCAATTCATAGTGACCATGTTGTTGTTGTCGTTATGTGCCGTGGAGTCGGTTCCGACTCATAGTGACCCTGTACAGGGTTTCCGAGGCTGTACATCTTTATGGGAGCAGAAAGCCTCATCTTTCTCCTGTGGAACAGCTGATAGTTGTGAACTGCTGACCCTGAGCTTATCAGCCCGATTTGTAACCACTACGCTACCAGAACTCCTTCGTAGTGACCATATGCATAACTAAACACTGTCCGGTTCTGCATCAACCTCACATTTGCTACTGCCACTGTGCCAACTGTTGGTGTTCTTTCTCTATTTTGCTGACCCTCCACTTTACCAACAGTGATGCTTGCATTAGGCTGGATTTTCTAGAGAAGCAAAACGAATGAAACATATATAAGTATATATATAAAGAGGTTATATCAAGGAAATGGCTCACAATTATAGAGATAGGAGAGTCCCAAGTCCAGGTCAGCTGAGCCAAGATCGGCAGGCAGGGCCTACTGGAGTTCTTAGTGTGGCCCAGGTGAACCAAGATCAGTGGGTGAGTCAGGAAGGCAGGAGTCCCAATCCCGGCACAGAGCAGTTGTGCAGTGCTAGAGTAGGGGAGGCAGCAAGTGAACAAGGCCTGGGTGTGTATGTGGGGGGGGGCGGGGGTTGCACTACAGAACTGGTGGCATGGAGCACACAAGCTAGAGTGGCAGAAGCAGGCATGCAGGGCCCTTTGGTGGGCGTCTAGTTTTACTGGCAGGTAAGCACGCACACAGCAGAGCATCCCTAGTGCCATTTCCAAATGCACTCAGCAGGCAGGCCCAACAGGCTAACACACAACAGAGCAGGCCACTGTCTCACGTTTAATGAACAGGAGTTTGGAGGATGACCTAGATGTGAGCTCCAGATCCAGCAAGGAAAAAGAAAGGAAGTGTTTTCTGCATGTCCATTATACTGGGAGCTGACCACAACCCCAAGCAAGCATCCTTTTAATTTATTGGTTATTCATACCCAATCATTATATGCCTGCTCATAGCCAGTTAACATAGAATTAACTCTCAAATGCCCAACAACTGGGAATCCTGCTCAATCAAGTTAATAGAGAACCTTAACTATCATAGTTTACACCTCGTCAATTTGGCATCTATAAACCATGATCTCTAAATAGTGAAAGTTGTAAAGTCATACTTGTGCCTAATATAGCATAGCTTCACCTCTCTTTGAAATGGGCACAAATATGGATCAGTTAGCCTGGTAGCTGTCTTCCAAATTTATATCAAATATGATATAAATAAAATGCATACAATCTAAAAACACACTGGTCCCATTTACATCTTATATTTTACAAATGAATAAAGCAAAAATATTTGATGCAAACATACACAACATGTATATTTACATATACACAACAATTATAGTCCTCTTAACTACAACTGGTCACATGGCTTTAGCTAGTATTTCTTCAACAACCCATTCTGTATTTCCTTTGCCCTCAGTAGGTATCTCATCTGGTCTTGGTTCTTCATCTGGTGGTATGACCCAAACTTTCATTCCTGAAGTGTCTAGACTATTAATCTTCTTATTGGAATCAGGTTGCTGTAGTTTACCATTGACTTTAATCACAGGACATGGTTGTATTAAAAGATATATTTAAAAATCTCTTGGATGCCACACATACTCTTCTTTATCTTCATTATGTAATGTTAAGCCAATTTCCCCTTGGTGGTCAGTATCAATCACACCACCCAATATCAAAACAGTCTTCTTTGCCTGTTTATTCAGAGGCATGAGTGCAGAATGAGCGGGGGGGCATCCTTTAGCTTCCAGTTTAATGGAATCCATTCTGTGTCTCCAGGTGGGTGTATTCCTCACTTTGGAATTAAAACACCAAGACCCAAAGAGCATAGAGTTGCACAGACAGGAAGCAAACATTTTTCAAGTGGGTCACTAGGAGTAATAGTGAGTGGTGCTACTCCCATTTCCACCCCTTGGTACCTGGACGTATTGATACTGGCAATTGGAGAAACAACACCATATATTGGACATTGGTATAGGTTATATTCAGCCTCCTGGATAACATTGCTCCAAACCTGCAAGGTATTGCCTCCTAGTGGATGGCATAATGATGCCTTTAGAAGGTCATTCCATTGTTCGATTAAGCCAGCTGCTTCAGGATGATGAGAAACATGGTAAGACTAGTAAACTCCATGAGCATTGGCCCATTACTGCTCTTCATTTGCTATCACGTGGGTCTCTTGATCCGAGGCAAGGCTGTGTTGAATACCATGATGGTGGATAAAGCATTTCATAACACCACAGACACAATGTGAGGGCCAGCAGAAATTAAGATAAACCCTATTAGTTACACAAATGAATTTTATTGTGGAAGATTGACTCATTCGAGTTAAGTATAAAGGTGCTGTTCTTGTTTATTAGGTGCTACCAAGTTAGTTTTCCCTCATAACAACCTTATGCAAAATTAAATGAAACAATGCCTGGTCCTGCATCAACCTCACAATTGTTATACTTAAGCCCATGCACTTAAGCATCCAGATTTTTAAATACGTCTTTTAATACAACCATTTCCTGTGATTAAAGTCAGTGGTAAACTACAGTAACCTGATTCCAACAAGAAGATTAATAGTCTAGACACTTCAGGTATTGGCTGTCATAGTGCCAGCCAATCTTTTGGGGGAACTTCCTGTTTTTTGCTGGTCCTGCACTTTAACAAGCATGGTGACCATCTCCAGGTACTGGTCCCACCTGATAACAAGTCAAAGCATGAGAGGTGAACTCATGGCATCCTGGCTTCTAAGAAGCATTCTTGTTGCACTTCTTCCAACAATGATTTGTTTGTTCTTTTGACAGTTCATGGCACTTAAAAAAAATGTATCCTCCAACACCATAACTCAAATACATCAATTCTTCTATGTTATTCCTTATTCACTGTCCAACTTTCACATACATATTAAGCTATTGAAAATACAACAGCATGGGTCAGGCATACCTTAGTCCTCCAATTGACATCTTTGCTCTTGAGTGCTTTAAAGAGGTCTTCTACAGCAGATTTGCCTAATGCAAAACTTTGATTGCTTTACTGCTGCATCCTGGTGTGATGCTGTAGGATTGGCACTGTACTGCTAACCACGAGGTCAGAGGTTCAGATCCACTGGTCACTCCTTAGAAGCCCTACACAGGGTTGCTATGAGTGGGAACCAACTCGATGACACTTAACAACAACACGAAGCTTCCATGAGTGTTGATAGTGGATCCAAGCAAAATTAAGTCTCTCACAACTTTAATCTTTTCTCCATTTATCATAATGTTAATTATTGGCCCAATAGTGAGGGTTTTTGTTTTCTTTACTCTGAGGTGCAACTTATTGAAGGCTGTAAGTATTTTACTTCTTCTGTAAGTATTTTAAATCCTCTTTGCTTTCAGCAAGCAAGGTTGTATCATCTGCATGTCAAAGGTTGGTATCAGTCTTCCATCAATCCTGATGCCATGTTCATGTTCATTTACTCCGATGTCTCAGATTATTTCTCAGCATACAGATTAAATAAGTATGAAGAAGGAATACAACCCTGGCACAGAGCATTCCTGATTTTGAACCATTCAGTGACCCCCTTGTTCTCTTCGAATAAATGCCTCTAGTTCTATGTACAGGTTCCTCATGAGGACAAGTAAGTATTCCAGAATACCCATCCTCCACAATGTTGTCTGTAGATTATCATGATCCACCCAGTTGAATTCCTTTGCTTAATCAATAAAGCACAGATAAACAGCTTTCTAGTATTCTCTGCTTTCAGCCAAGATCCATTTGATATTAGCAATTATATCTGTCATTCAGCATCTTCCTCTGAATCTTGCTTCAACCTCTGACAATTCCCTATCAGTGTAATTTTGAAGTCATTTTCAAATTATCTTTTGCAAAATTGTACTTGCATCTGATACTAATGATAAAGGTCAATGATTTTTGCATTCCATAACATCATCTCTCTTTGGAATGGGCACAAATATGGATCAGTTAGCCTGGTAGCTGTCTTCCAAATTTCTTGCCTCCAGTGTTGCATTAGATTTTTGCCTTGAGATGGTGTCTAAATCAGGTGGGATATGTTCAAGGTTACATGTTGGCTCTTTTTTAATTTTCTTCAGTTTCAGTCTGAATTTGCATATATACAATTTATGGTCTCTTCTACAGTATGCCCCTGGTCTTATTTTGGCTGATGATATGGACATTTTCCACCATCACTTCCATTGATGTAGTCAATTTGATTTTTGTGTATGCCATATAGTAGAGATCCACATGTATCTTTTAAATCATTTAAAAAAGGTGTTTGCAATTAATAAGTCAGTATCCTTGAAAGATTCTATCTTGTGTTCTCCTGTATAATTTCTATTCTCCAGGCCATATTTTCCAACTACTGATCCTTCTGCTTTGTTTCCAATCTTTGCATTCCAAGCACCAGTAATATTCAGTACATCTTGGCTGCATGTTTGATTAATTTCAGACTGAAGAAGTTGGTAAAATTCTTCCATTTCATCATCACTGTCTAAATTTAGTGTTTGGTACATAGATTTGAATAATAGAGTCATGGATATGATCCTATCATAGACAGCATTATACTTCAAGATAGATATTGAAATGTTCTTTTTGATGATGATTGTGATGCCATTCCTCTTCCATTTGTCATTCACAGCATAGCAGCCATATGATTGTCAGATTCAAAATGGCCAAAAAGATGACATTTCAGCTTAACTAATGCATAGGATTTCAACATTTATGTGTTCCATTTCAGTTTTGACAACTTCCACTTTTCCTTGATTCATAGTTCATACATTCTTTGTTCCAATTATTAATGGCTGTTTATCTTCATTTTGTGTTGAACCCCATCTGCAAATGAAGGTCCCAAAAGCTTTAATCTATTCACATCATCATGTTGGACTCTACTTTGAGGAGGCAGCTTTTCTTCAGACATGTTTTGAGTAGCTTACAATTTAAAGGACCCATATTCTGGCACTGTTTCAGACAATATTCTTATGCTATTCATTCTGGTTCAATATTCAAGTCGTATCTGACACTGTTTCATTGCTATTGATGGATTTTCATTGGCTAAACATTTGGGAATAGTCCACCTCTCCTTCTTTCTATTCTCTTAGTCTGGAAGCTCACCTGAAAGCTCTTAACAATGGGTGACCCTGCTGGTAGTTCAAATACTGGTGGCATAGTTTCCAACATCACAACAACATGCAAACCAACACAGTACAAGCAACTGATAGATAAATGATGGAGTATAAACTAGACCACAACTTTGTTGTTATTTGTTACATTCAGTGCACCACAAGTTTCAATTCTTCTCATGGTACTTTATGATTAGGTTGTGCATAGGTAAGTAAAGAGGTTTTATTCATTTTTCTTCAATATTAAGTTTTCCCTGTGATCTTGTGACTGAGATGTTGTTGTTAGGTGCCATCAAGTCAGTACTGACTCTTAGTGAACGTATGCACAGCAGAACCAAACACTGCCCAATCCTGAGCCAACCTCATAATTGTTGCCATGCTTGAGCCCATTGATGCTGCCACTTTGCTAATCCATCTCGCTGGGGTCTTCCTCTTTTTCTCTGACCCTCCACCCTACCAAACATGATATCCTACTCCAGCGACTGGTCCCTCCTGACAATATGTCCAAAGTATGAAAGATGAAGTTTGGTCACCTTGGTCTCCAAGGAGCACTCTGGCTGCACTTCTTCCAAAACAGATCTATTGGCTCTTTTGGCAGCCCATGGCACTTTCAATATTCTCCTCTAAAACCATAACTCAAATGCATCAATTATTCTACAGTGTACCTTATTCACTGTCCAGCTTTTGCATGCATATGAGGTTATTGAAAACACCGTGGCGTGGGTCAGGTGCACCTTAATGTTCAAGCTGACATTTTTTCTCCTCATCACTTTAAAAAGGTCTTGTGCACCAGATTTGCCTAATGCAATATGTCATTTGATTTCTTGACAGCTGCTTCTGTGAGTGTTAATAGTTGATCCAAGAAGAATGAAGTCCTGTGACTAAGATAGCATATCTTCAATTTTGTTTCCCCACCCCTTCCAATTATATAGTTGCTACTTGTTATTCAATACTTGTTAGTTTTATAATGAAGAAAGGCTGCCATTTTTAGATTTATTGTTTTTTTCAAAGTGCCTTTGAGTCTGTTTCAACTGGTAACAACCCTGTTTAGTGTTACCAAGGGGCAGCTGCTGTTTTGAACCCCTCACTCTATGGTTACTAGTCCGGTGCTTGTCCTATAGCATCAAACCGGGATTCGACATTTTTTTTTTTTAAGTCTTAGTCAGGTTCTATGTCCCTGGATCTTGAGGATGGAGCTTTCTTAGTAATCTGTCCTATCTTCATGGCAGCCAAACTTTGTCCTAATTATTTGTGAGATCTTGTGCTACAAAGAATTCTCTGGGTTGTACAAACTGTATGCACTCAATTTCTAATCTAAGTTTAAAACCTAACCAGCAGTGCTGCAAAATAAAGGCCTGGAAACCTTCTTTCATAAATACGTCCACCAATAAAACCTTATAAAGAAGTTCTCCTCTGTAACACAAGATGCTGCCGTGAGTTAGAATTAATTTGTTGGCAATGACTTTGGCTATGGTTTTGTGTGTGTGTGTGTGTTTCAAAGAGAGTTTCTTGCCTTCCTAGAATGTTTTGTTTTGTTTTTTTTCCTTTCTTTTATATGTTTCCCAAATACAGTGAGTTTGGCCTAAGTCCTAAATCAACAGAGTTTCTACAGTGTCTTGAGCTTTTGTTTCATAACAGATGTACTGCTGTGTCCCACAAGTGGCTATACTTAGAGTGATTAAACCTGAGTAGGGGCGACAGGAGATTAGAAAAATAAGGAAGATGCAAGACACAAAATGAAATAAGTAAAGTTGGGACCAGGTGGCACACAACCTAGTTCAGCATATTTATTATATACACAAATCAAAAGAGGTGCTGGGGGCAGGGCAAAGGAAAATATCTGGTGTTATTGATGCCAGCAGTAAGTGGTACTTTATCAGAAGGATGTAACTTGTGGTTGCTAAGGAAACAGAGATAAGGCAGCTAGATGTTTTTGCAGACTAAACTGAAGGCCATGGCTGCCTATAAGGAAAGACTACATATTCCTTGTTCCCTGAGGCAGGCTTTGCATGTTCCTCAGGGGGCAGCCTGACCTGGGAGTAGCCCAGTTTTATGGACCACAATTGTTTAGTTATAATCCTTTGGTTAAACTGCCCCCTAGTTTGAGATCATTGGTTTAGATCACTCCCAACAATGTATGAGAGAAAGTTTTGGGCTGGGCTTGTGTCTCTCCCTTCCTTAGACCTGCACCTTTGAGAAGTTTTCTTTGATCTCGTACTCTATCTACAAAATCTTTCTTTTTAATGTTTTATTGTGAATTATGTGATAGTGTACATGGGAGAGCATTAGTTTTACTTTCATCCTATCATATATCATTTCATTGCCATGATTACATTCCCCTGCATGCATCATCAACCAACTAAAGGGTATACCATGCAAGCCTGCCCCCCCGGTCGTCAGCACACAGCCCCTTTCCCTCTCTGTGTCTAGAGTTCACAGCGGCTCCATTTCTCCATGCCATCATCTCTGTCTCCATCTCTGGTGTCACTGTTTCTCTGGGTAGGGTCCCGCACTCTGCTCTTCTCCCTTGATGGTCCCAGGGGCCTCTGCTCCTGGCATGCAAAGTCAACCACTTCTTTTGCTACAAAATATGTCTTTACACTTTCAACCCTGGCAGTCAGTCCTGATGGTAATTATTCACTACATAAAATCTTTCTTATAAATACATGATGAGATCTTTTTAAAAAGCCTTGATTTATAAACTGCCCATTATCTGAGGTTCCTAATGGTCCTCTATTCTAATAAGGATAATAGAGCACTCTTGTCCCATGTATCTGAGGCTCCTAATGGTCCTCTACTCTAATAAGGATAATATAGCACTATTGTCCCATGAGAATTCTATATGCCTTTACTAGTCAACATTTGGTCTAAGTGTTTATGTTTTTATTTTAATGGCTGACATCTTCTTACCCACTTTTGTGGTGACCTCATCTTCCTCCTGTGCAGTACACCAAGTAAGATAGTAATTGTGTCCTTGTCTGTCCTTGAAGTAACCTATTTTTCCTTATATTTCAGGCTAGAAGGTTGCCCAGCAACTACAGTTCTTTGATAAAATTGAAAGGACTTATGCTTTTATAGAGAACTAGTTTTTATTCCTGCTATGAAGAGAGAATGCTGTGTTTAGTTTTGTACATCCTAAATAGAACCTTGAAGTTTAGTTCATATAAATTGAAATAACTAAACATTGTAATCTTGACCTCTTATAATCTATTCCTTTGTCCTACTTGTTGTTTTTTATTTATTGTAATATGCATGTTTGTATTCTTAGGTTCTCTCATTGACAATGTGTGTATTTATCTTTTTTAATGATTTAGATTGTAGGAATTATGATTTTAATGTGCCTTCTATGTTTAATGCATAGTTAAAGCAATATAATTGTAAAAATCAATATAGAAATTTATTTCTCTCTCTTTTTCATTAAAAATTAAGAACCTTTTTATTTACCTTTTGCTTCCTCACTTCTAAATTTATTTTAGGAAAAGAATCTTAGTTGGTAGATGGTAACTGAACTTCTCTTATGTATGTGTATATAACTATATAACTATATAAATATATATATATATATATATATGTTGTTGTTATGTGCCGTGGAGTCGGTTCCGACTCATAGCGACCCTGCACAGGGTTTCCGAGGCTGTTAATCTTTAAGGGAGCAGAACGCCTCATCTTTCTCCCGCGGAACCGCTGGTAGTTTCGAACTGCTGACCTTGCGGTTCGCAGCCCGATTCGTAACCACTCCGCTACCAGAGCTCCTTAACTATATATATATGTGTGTGTGTGTGTGTGTGTGTGTGTGTGTGTGTGTGTGTATCCTGGTATGGCACTGTGGGTTAATGCGCCAGACTGCAAAGCCATTTGAACTGCAAGGCTGGCAGTTCAAGCTCACTAGCTCCTCCTCGGAAACCCTGTATAGGGTCGCTATGGGTAGGAATCGACTCAACAACACTAAACAACAACAATATATATGTATATGTATTTATAAGGAGCTCTGGAAAGTAGTGGTTACAAATCGGGCTGCTAACCTCAAGGTCGGCCGTTTGATACTACCTGCTGTTCCAGGGTAGAAAGATAAACTTTCTGCTCATGTAAAGATTTATAGCCTCGGAAACCCTATGAAGGGTCGCTATGAGTCAGAACCGACTCCACAGCACACCACCACCATATGCATATACACATACTATAGATATATATGTATATATATTTTGTTGTTGTTAGGTACCATTGAGTAGGTACCAACTCGTAGTGGCACTGTTCACAACAGAACGAAACACTGTCTGGTTCTGTGCCAACTTCACTATTGTTGCTACTCTTAAGCCCATTGCTGCTGTCATTGTGCCACACCATCTCCTTGAGGATCTTCCTCTTTTTTCCCTGATCCTCCACTTTACCAAACATGAGATCCTTCTCAGGGAGTAGTCCCTATTGATAATATGTCCAAAGCATGAGACGAAGTCTGGCCATCCTGGCTTCCAAGGAGCATCTGGTTGTACTTCTTCAAACATGATTGGTTTGTTTTTTTGGTAGTTCATAGTACTTTTACTATTTTCCTCCAAAAGCATAGCTCAATTCTTCTATGGTTTTCCTTATTTATATGTATTTGAGGTTATTAAAAATATCATCACTTAGGTAAGACACACCTTAGTTCTCAATGTGACATTTTGCTCTTCAACAATTTAAAGAGGTCTTATGTAGCAGATTTGCCCAATGCAATACAACATTTGGTTTCTTGACTGCTGCTTCCATGTGTGTTATTGATTGATCTGAGCAAAATGAATTATTTGACAACGTCAATATTCTCTCCATTTATCTTGATTTTGTTTATTGTTCGAATGGTGAAGATTTTATTTATTTATTTTTTACATCGAGGTAGAAGCCATACTGAAACCTGTGGTCTTTGATCTCCATCAGTAACTATTCTAAGTCCTCTTCACTTTCAGCAAGCACGGTTGCATATCGCAGGTTGTTAATTATTCTTCCTTCAAGCCTGAGTCCACATTCTTCTTCATATAATCCACCTTCTCAAACTATGTGCTCAGCATACAGATTGAATAATTACAGTGAAAGAATACAACCCTGGTGCAGACATTTCCTTATTTTAAAACATTCAGTATTCCCTTGTTTTGTTTGAACAACTGCGTCTTAATCCTCATGAGTCCAATTAAGTGTTCTGGAATACTCATTCTCCACAATGTTGTCCATAGCTTGTCATGATCCACACAATTAAAAGCATTTGTGTATTCAATAAAGAACAGGTAAACCTCTTCATGGTATTCTGTGATTTCAGCCAAGATCCATCAGATGTCAGCAGTGATATCCCTCATTCCATGTTCTTTTCTGAATTCTGCTTAAACCTTCATTTCTATGACAATGTATGGTTACAGCCATTTTTGAATTCTATTTAGCAAAATTTTACTTGCATGTGATATTAATATTGTTGATTTCTATATTCCATTGGGTCACCTCCTCTTTGGAAAGGGTACGAATATGGATCTCTTCCAATCAATTGTTCAAGTAACTCTCTTCCAAATTTCTTGGCATAGATGAGTGAGTGCCTCCAGTGCTGCATCAGTTTGTTAAAAGATTTCAATTTGTATTCCATCAATTCCTGCCAAGGTCTTCAGTGCACCTTGGACTTCTTCCTTCAGTATCATTGTCTCTTGATCATATATTACCTGTTGAAATGGCTGATCTTGATCATTTCTTTTTGGTACAGTGACTCTGCATATTCCTCTCATCATCTTTTGATGCTCTCTGCATCATTCAATATTTTGCCCATAGAATCCTTCAGTGTTGCAAGTCGAATCTTGAAGTGTTTTTTCAGTTCCCTCAGCTTGAGAAATGCTGAGTATGTTCTTTCTTTTTGGTTTTCTAACTCCAGCTCTTTGAACATTTCGTTATACTATTTGACTTTGTCTTCTTGAACTGACTTTTGAATTTTTCTATTCAGCTCTTTAACTTCCTCATTTCTTCCATTTGCTTTAGCATTTGTATGCTGGAGAGAACATTTCAGGGTCTCTTCTGACATCCATTTTGGTCTTTTCCTTCATTCTTGTCTTCTAATGACCATTTGCTTTCTTCTTATATTATATTCTTGATGTCATCCCAAAATTCTTCTGGTCTTCGGTCTTTTGTATCTAATGCAACATATCTGTTTTTCAGATGATTTCTGAATTCCGAATATGTTATGGTCATATTTTGCCTCTCATAAATTTATTTTCATTTTCTTTTGCTTCGGCCTGTACTTGTGTATGTACTAGTGATGGTCTATTCCACAGTTTTCCCCTGGTCTTGTTTTGACTGATGATATGAACCTTTTCTACAGTCTCTTTACACAGATGTAGTCATTATGACATCTGTGTACTCTGTCTGGTGAGGTCCATGTGTGTAGGCAATTTCTGTGTAGTTTAAAGGAGTCCTGATGTGGTACTGTTAGTTAATATGCAGACTGCAAAACCATTCAAACTGTAAGGTCAATGGTTCAAACTCACCAGCTCCTCCTCGGAAACCCTATACAGGGTTGCTATGTGTCGGAACTGACTCATCGGTACTTAACAACAACAACATGTAGTTTTAAAATGGTATTTACTATGAGCACGACATTTTATCATGTGTTCTCCAGCATCATTTCTGTCACCAGTGCCATGTTTTCCAACTGCTGATCTTTCCTCTTTGTTTCTCAATGGCCAGAAATTATCAATACATCTTGATTGCATCTTTGATCAATTTCAGACTGAAGAAGTTGGTAGAATTCTTTAATTTCATCATTGCTGACTTTAGTGGTTGGTGCATAAATTTGAATACTAGTTGTATTAACTGGTCTTCCTTGTTGGTGTATAGATATTATCCTATCATAGACAGTGTTGTTCTTCAAGACAGATTTGATATGTTCTTTTTCATGATGAATGTGATACCATTTCTGTTCAATTTGTCATTCCTGACATAAAGTAAACCATATGATTGTAAGATTCAAATGGCTATTCCCAGCTCATTTCATCTCACTAATGCCTAAGATGGCGTCCTGGTATGGCTCTGTGGGTTAATGCGCCAGACTGCAAAGCCGTTTGAACTGCAGGTCGGCAGTTTAAGCTCACCAGCTGTTCCTTGGAAACCCTATACAGGGTCACTATGGGTCGTAACTGACTTGACAGCACTTCACAACAATGCCTAAGATATCTATGTGTATGTGTTCCATTTCATTTTTTATATATTCCATTTTTTCTAGATTTATATCTCATGCATTCGAAGTTCTCATTAGTAAAGGATACAGTGTATACAGTGTATACAGTGGTTTGTCTTCATTTTTAGTTGTACCCATCAGAAAATGAAGGTCCTGAAAGTGTTACTCCAATCACATCAACACAGTCAACACCCCAGTCATATTGTGAGTGCCTTCCAACACGAGGGGCTCATCTGCCTGCACTGTATCAGACACTATTCTAGTGTTCTTCATCGTGTTTCAGTAATCAATATTCTGTTGTTGCCCGATGGTGTTCCATTGCTATTCATAAGGTTTTCAATGACTAAATATTCTGAAATAGTCCATCTCTCCTTCTCCCTTGTCTGTTTTCCTCTGGAACCTGTCAACCATGGGTGACTCTGCTGGTATTTAAAATACTAATATCATAACTTTCAGAATTACAGGTACATGCAGGCCACCACTGATGCAGGAAAACTGATGGAGTATTGGTGTCGGTATATGTAATTAGATAAAAATATTTTTATATATGTAAATTTACATATAGATATATACACACTTACATATGCATACATATATATGTTGTTGTAATTGTAAGTCTTATGCGATTTAGTTGTTTTTTTAACGCATATCAAACCTGAGGTTTTGCAAACAGCAGTTGATGAGTTTGAACCATTGACCTTGTGTTTAGCAGTACAATACTTATTCTACAGAGCCAAACATAAATACATATACATACACACACATATATATTTATTGTTATTGTTGCTAAGTGCCATTGAGTTGATTCCAACCCATAACAATCTTGTATAAGTTTTCTGAACAGCAGCTAGAGGGTTTGTACCACTGTCCTTATAGGTAGCAGTCCAGTGCTTATTTTACAGTGCTTCAACAGGATCCTATACATATATTTACATATGGTGGTGTTGGTGGTATGCCCTGGAATCGGTTCTGACTCATAGTAACCCTGTATAGGGTTTCTGAGGCTGTAAATCTTTATAAGCAGAAAGCCCTATCTGTCTTCTGCAGAATACATTGGTAGTTTAAACTAGCTTACCTTGAGGTTAGCAGCCCGACTTACCTGAACTCTTTCTCTGTGTGTGTGTATATATATATATATATATA
>NW_006408945.1:1215245-1244639 GCF_000296735.1 Chrysochloris asiatica | reverse complement strand
CTGTACAGGGTTTCTGAGGCTGTAAGTCTTTACCAGAGCAGAAAGCCTCATCTTTCTCCCGTGGAACAGCTGGTAGTTTCGAACTGACGATCTTGAGTTTAGCAGTCTGATTTGTAACCACTATGCTACCAGGTATATATATATGTTATTTATTTTTTGTGTGATTGTTGTGTTATGTGCTATCGAATCAGTACCAACTCATGGTGATCCTGTGCACAACAGAATGAAACACTGCTGGGTCCTGCTCCAACCTCACATATATCCTTATTTCTTATATGTAATTGTCTTCCATTTTCTCTTATAATTAGCTTAAACTTTATATTTTCCTTTCTTTTGCTCTGGTTGTTTATTTCTCTCACAGCTCAGCTAAATTTTCTTGCCTATTGAAGAGTAAAAAAAGGACACACATATTATTTTTATTCATTGCATTTTGAGAATGTTTTTCTGTTGCCTTTTCTTATGAATAACAATTTGGCATTCTTGTAAGTTTTTTTTCCTAAAAAATCTAGGTATATCTATGCATTTTCATCTGACATTTGCTGTTCTGGTGGAGAAAACTGAAGCAAGCTATATTTAAATTGGAAAGTAGTTTTATTTTTGTTTCTTTGCTGATAATCTGATTTTGTGGGTATGTGCAAGTAGAAAATTTATGTAACTTGAGAATTAAAATGTAATCACTGGGTTAGGTCTAAAAATGGGCATTTGCAAATTCAAGTTGCCTGTTTCTTAGAATGCCTTTTTATATGTAAACTATCCTCCTGGGCTTAGACAGATTTTCTTCCATTGCTTCCACAAGTATAGAATCTGTTATCATTGTCTTCATTTATTCTTCTGGGAAACATAATTCTTAGATTGCATTTCTGTCTCTATCAAATTTTTCATTATTCTTTGCTTTTTCCTTTGTATTCCCACAGAGGTTTTTAAATTAATTCATCATATAACTGATTTAATAAAATTAGTATGTCATTTCTACACTTTAGTGCCATTTTTTTTTTTTTTTTCTGCAGCTTAAGTATTTTTGGATTGTTGTTGCTGTTGTCTCTGCTTATTTCATCTAATTTTTTTCTATCAAGTTCATCCTGTACTTTTGATGTTTCCCATCAATTTTTATTTGGGTAGGGGGATCAGATTATATTCCAATTTTCAGTAATCAAATTACTTATATAAGTTATGCTGTTGTTGTTAAGTTTTGTTGAGTCAATTCTGACTTGTAGCGACCCTATAATAGGGTTTCTAAAGAGCAGCCCAGTGTTTATGGCACAGTATCACACAAGGAATCTTATATATTTGATGCCAAATTCAGAGATAGGACTTGGATTTTTTGTACAAAAACAAAGTAAAAATCATTTCATTCTAAAGGAATTAGTCTTAGATGCATTGTGGTGCTGTAAGATCAGTGATGGACTGAGAACCCTAAGGTTGACAGTTCAAACTCACAAGCTGCTCCTTGGAAACCCTATACAGGATTGCTATGAGTCAGAATTGACTACTGCACTTAACAACAACAACATATAGGATGAAGCACTCTTAACTTGCCCTTCAGTCCATTTCATTTTACTTAAGTTCTCTCTTTCAGACCTATAAGTAAGGATCAAGTAGATATATTCAGCAGTTAATTAAATTTATAGTGTCCAGTTGGCATTCAACCATTAAAGGTTTTTGAACAGACAATTATTAAATTTGGTTGATCTAATTATGACAGAGCATTTGAACTCCAACTTAATTCTAGTCTCTCTTATTTATACCATTTACTACTTTTTGAATAACTTTTCAAAATATAAAAACCTTTGTCATTTGACCCTCTGTTTCCGTCATCTTGCCACTTTGAGAAGTTGTTGTTGTTGTTACATGCTGTCGAGTCGATTCCGACCCATAGTGAACTTGTATAGGGTTTCCTAGAAGCAACTGGTGAGCTTGAACTGCCAACCTTGAAGTTCAAACGGCTTTGTAGTCTAGCGCATTAACCCACAGCACCACCACTGAATATTTATAAAAGGAGAAAACCTGTGGAGTAGCTTGTAGATTTTAAGTAAGATGATTCACATATTTTTTTCTAATTTATCATATATATTCTTGAGATGATCTCTAAATTCAGGTGGGATATGTTTAAGGTCATATTTGGTGCTCCTGAATTTGTTTTAATTTTCTTCAGCTTCTGCCTGAACTTGCATCTGAGCAACTGATGGTATGTTCCACAGTCTACCCCTGGCCTTGTGATTGTTACTAATGATGTGGAACTTTTCCACAATCTCTTTCCACAGATTTCTGTGCATTCCATCTGGTTAGGTCCATGTGTGTAGACTCTAGAAGAATTGATGCATTTGACTTCTGGTGTTGGAGGAGAATATTAAAAGTACCATGGACCACCAAAACAGCAAATAAATCTGTATTAGAAGAAGTACATCCAGAATGCTCCTCAGAAGCCAGGATGGCTAGACTTGGTCGCTCATACTTTGGACATACTATCACGAGGGATTAGTCCTTGGAGAAGGACATCATGCATGGTAAAGAGGAAGGTCTTCCAAACGAGGAAGGCCCTCAATGAGATGCATTGGCAAAATGATAGCAGCAATGGACACAAGTGTAGCAATGATCGTGAGCTTGGTGCAGTATCGGGCAGTGTTTCATTTAGTTGTGCATAAGGTCGCTGTTAGCTGGTACCAACTTGAACGCACCTAACAATAACAACATAATCTTTAGAATGACTTCTTGTGTTTCTGGTTCATATAGCTCCAGCAGCCTAAAGCTAGAGATAGTCAGAGATATTATATAAGGAAAAAAATCTGTCAGAATTTATCATGTATCTTATTCTTAACTTCAGATATGGGATGGATGGTATATTTAAAATGTTTTGTTTTTTTTGTTTGTTTTTTTTCTTATTAAATCACTATGGGATTTTAAAAAATGAAAAAGGCTATTTGTATGCAGTGGATCAGACCCAGTTAGCGGTCAAATAAATCCCAGACCCTATTACTGATAAATTAAGTTCACCAAATCATGCCATTTAAAAAATTTAGTTGCCTTTTTCCTACCTTAGGTTTAACAATTAGTTTCAACCAATATAACACTTTATTTTAAATAAAAACAAATTGCTTTATTTCTTAAATGAAATTGATCTTGTTAATTGAAGTAAAAGAGTAAGAAAATGGAAAATTATTCTAAAATGTTATCATCTGTAGTTTCACAAAACTTCTAAGGGGAAAGCACAGAGAAAAAAATAATAGGATAAATTGGTTAATATAGAGCAAATTGTGCCAGACAAAGCTGGTTGCTTTTTTGATAGCTTTACTGCCTTAGTAAATGAGATGACTGGAGTAGATGTAATGCATCTTGACTTCCAGCAAAGTACTACTGGAGACAATGCCATGTGAAATTTTGATTGCAAAATTAATTTTAGTTGGCTTGAAAAACACTGTTAAATGAAATGTAAGCTGGTTGAAAGGACATACAAAGATGAGAATTAATGTCAATAAATTAATGAATTTAGATCTTCAGTTAAATGCCAGAGTAGTGGGTCTTAGACTGAATTGTCACTAAATTCTTCTACTATCTTCTGGAAGAAAATGATATGACATTGCTTGAATTAGACCACATTATTTACCAGGAGATACCCATAACTATAGAACAATTATATGAAGATATGAATTTATTTTAGAGGAAAAAAAAGAAACACAATTTCATTTCATTTATAGATTCCATTTTCATCATATAAAAGGAATTCTATGAAGTACCAATGTGCACAGACTTTCAGAATTTTCTAAAACAATTTGTATTAAAAAATGACTATGTGGTGTCTCAGTAAAGTGAACCACCTTTCCAATGGAGTTAGTAGCTACAGTTTATCCAAAATAAGAAAATAATGGTAAGCTTTCTGCTACAGAAAGTGTTTAAATTTGTAAATACTGCTTTCTAGAAATATAATATGTTATTTGAACATTTAAATTCTCTGCAACTATTGAGCAGAACCACCAAGTTGTGGAGTCCTGGTATGGTGCTGTGGGTTAATGCACTAGACTGCAATGTCAGTTTAAACCACAAAGTTGGCAATTCACTCTCACCAGCTGCTCCTTGGAAACCCTATCAGGATCACTATGAGTCGGTAATGACTCCACAGCACTTAACAACAACAATTGAACAGACAGGGAGTTGGAGAAAAGTAAAGAAAGGGAGAAAATTATATTCTTAACTATAAGAACAATTTGGTAAAACTGCAAATAACTGAAGATTATTAAGAAAAATAAAACTACCTACTAGAATTATGTATATTAGAGTTTAACAAAATACTTTTAAAAATAGTTGTTCTCGTCCTAATGAAAAGCTAGTCAGTTGTGAAGTAAATCAGAATAAGATTAAAATTGTTACAATTATGAACTAGACATTCAATGACTTTTTTGGCTAAATATGACTCATGGAATCCTCACCTGTGTCAAAGTAGAACTCTACTCCATAGGATTTTCAGTGATTGATGTTTTAGAAACCTAACCTTTCTTCGAAGGTGTCTCTGGGTGGACTCGAACCACTCACATTACAAATTATTCTAAACAGCAGCCAAGTGTGTTAACCAAATTAGACTTTTGTTGCAAGGTGCTGCCAATTCAATTCCGAATTGTAGTGACCCCATGTGGCAGAGTAGAACTGTCCTATAGGGTTTTCTTGGTTGTTGTTTTTATGAGAGCCAAGTACGTGTTCTCTTCCCACTTCCCCACACTCCACATTTACAGACTGCCATACTCTCAACTATCATTTTACCACCAGGGTTCTTCAAACACGATTGTAGTTGTTGTTGTTAAATTCTGTCAAGTGTATTCCAACTCATCTTGACCCTGATCTTCCAGTTAGCAGTCCAGTGCTTTTCCTGTTGTGCCATACTACAACTTTTCAAACTAAATTAGTCTTACTAATAAATCATACATATGAAAGGGGCTAAATTCGAAAAACTTCAAGAGTTCTGCTCTTTCCCAGTGTTGTTCATTGTTTTTGTTAGTTGCCATACAGTCTATTCTGACTCATGACCGAGTAAACTTGCTCCATAGAGTTTCAAGACTGTGATGTTTAGGATGCAGATCATTAACCCTGTCTTTTAAGTCTCCTTTTAGTTGATTCAAACTGCCAATCCTTCAGCTAGTAGTAACATGCTTAACCATTTGTTTCACCCATGGATTCATGCTGGTTTGTTAGCAAAATTTTAGTAACTTAAAAGAGAAGTTTAGTGCCCTCTAAAAAGAAACACAGAGAGAGAGAAGTTTAACATTTATTTAACACGTATTTATGGAACACCTTTTAATATTTTTATGCACACCAATTTTGAATTAGTGGGAAGTCCCAAACATGGCCAAAACAAAGTGAATTACTTTTCCATGGCTGCTTTAACAAATTACCACAAACTGGGTAATTTAAAAAATTTATTCCTTCATAATTTTGGAGACCAGAAATTGAAATGTTAGGTATGAGATGACTACGTTTCCTCTAGAGGAATCTGGTGTTTGCTTCTTCCAGCTTCTGTTGACTGTCAGTCTTCTTTAACTTGTGACCATATCCTTCAGTCTCTGCCATCCTGGTCATATTGTCATCTCTTCTGTCTATCAAATTTATCTCTGCCTGATCTTACAGAGACACTTGTCATTGGATTTAGGGACCACTGTATAATATAGGATGATAATCCCATCTCAAACTCCTTATCTTAATTTTATTTGCAAAGATCCTTTTTTCCAAATAAGGTAACCCATACAAATTCTAGTGACTAAGACTTAATGTCATTGCAAGGCCATTCAACCTACAACAATAACATTTTTCTAGTGTTTTGTTAAGTGCCGTCATATTGGTTCCGACTCATAGCAACCTTGTATAGGATTTCTGATGAGCAGTTTATGGTTCAAACTGACCTTCAGCCCAGCATATTAACCCGCAGCACCAACCAGGCCTCCATTTTCTAATAAGGAACATAAAGTTAGGATACTATCACTGCATTAAAATATTTACAGGGTATATATGTTACAGATAAATGCATTTATAAAGATATACATATTTGAAATGCAATTACTTGACACCATTCTCTAATTAACAAACTTGCTGGCTTCTAGATCCAGAAATAAAGAAGCGCAATATTCTTTTAAGAATATGCAAGACTTCTCATGTTTTGTTAATCTCTATCCATTTTTGGAACTTTATCCTTGAACATTCCTCTCTCTACAGTCAGAGGCTATGAGCACACACATACACATTCTCCTAATGTTCCATTTCCACTGAATTGTTCCTTGGTCCTTGAACACTTCATGTATTGCATTTGGTCATGTCATTTCCTGGGACTGGAGTTTTCTACTTTATAAATTTTTCTACATTGCTATTAAGATTCAAATCAGATCTATTTTTTTTTTGTTGTTGTAAAGAGCCACAGAGTTGATTCCGACCCATAGCGACCCTGTATAGGGTTTCCGAGAAGCAGCTGGTGAGCTTGATTGAACCACTGACCTTGCAGTTCAAATGACTTTGCAATCTGGCGCATTAACCCACAGTACCACACCAGGACTCCTATATTTTCTTTGTAGTATTCTCCAAGTTTTACATTTATCCTTATAGTTCTTTATATGTCTATCTATTACTACGTGTATGACATTATATTGTGTTTAATCATTTGCCCTATGTGACTATCTTAAGAGAAGGGTTGGATCTTATCTATCTTTATAACCCAGAGACTTGCATGGTCCCTGGCACATAGAAGATGCTCATAAACATTTGATGAACTAAATTAATTTTACATTGAAGCACTTGATGCATTTAAATGACTTGATTTTCCTATATTTGTTTTGTAATCACAGATATGATTAATGAATTAAGCAAAATTCATCTAGAGCCATGAAATCAATATGCAACATCTGCTGTGGAAAGATAGGAAGAAGCATTGAATTGTTGATTCAGAAAGTATTTATTGAGTCACTCTACGTATTACATAAAGTTTGAATAGAAAACACTTAATTTTTCATATTTAGTGCAAAGAGCATCATATTTTTAAGTCTCTTTGGGCTAGATGACATAAACCAATTCAAAATTTAAGAAGAAGAAGAAGAAGGAAAAAACAAACAAAAACAAACTTAAGAGGACAGCAAGTGCCTGGTACAATTTAATTTGAGGGTCAAGCAATGTCATCAGGATGCTGTCTTCTCTATGTATTCCTCAGCTCTGTTACTCCTCCTTTTGGGCTTCCTTTTCAGATATATTCTCACCATGCTGTGACAACTCTAGATACTGTCCTCTTCTTAGTAATCTCAGCAGAAGAGAAGTGCCTCTCACACAATTGGTCCAGAAAACATCAAGTTGAAGCCTCTGATTGGCCTGGCTTGGACCTCTTGCCCATCTTGACTCAATTCCTATACCAAATACTGAGGCAGAGATGAAGGCTCACAATTAAAAACAGAGAAGGGACAATGCCCCCAAAGAGATGCTATATGTGCATAAACAATAACTAACACTTTAGTATTGGCACAGATGAACAAATTGAATCCTCATAACAATCCAATCAGGTACTTAATATTGTTATTCTCATTGTATAGTACTCCTATCATTAAAGAGACTAAGGCATACACACACAGAGGTTAGGAAAACACTTACAGTTATTCATCTATAAATCACCAATATAGAATTTTAATCCAACCATTTTGGCTTGGAAGTTTGGGTCTACCACCATCACGATGTATTTAAAATTTTACAAACATTTAATTCCAACTAAATTAATGAAATTTGTTGTTTTTACGTGCCGTCCAGTTAGTTCCAACTCATAGAGACTCTATATGAGGTTTCCAAGGAGAGGCTAGTGGGTTTGAATCGCCAAACATGTGGTTAGCAGACAATTATTTATCTCACAGTGCCACACTAGGATTCTTAATGAAATATATTATACCTGAAAAAAAATAAAGTTGGAATAAAATACTCTAAATATTAGACGTGATTTTCCGTCCCTTTTTTTCTATTTACTGATATTTAGACGGTGGTGGTAGTGTGCCATGGAGTCAGCCCTGACTCATAGCGACCCTGTATAGGGTTTCCGAGGCTGTAAATCTTTACTGGAGCAGA
Source organism: Chrysochloris asiatica (assembly GCF_000296735.1). NCBI lineage: Eukaryota > Metazoa > Chordata > Mammalia > Afrosoricida > Chrysochloridae > Chrysochloris > Chrysochloris asiatica. Next base: position 1,236,572 of record NW_006408945.1, on the reverse strand, counting down.
AGCCTCATCTTTCTTCTGGGGAACTGCTGACCATGTGATTAGTAACCAGACTTATAACAACTACGCTATCAGAGCTCCTTGTTATGTACATAATTACCACATATTTCTTTTGTTATTTAAAAGTGTGTGTACAGTAGCATTGTAATGAAATAAATATGAAACAAATCCTGGCTTCAAAACTTTTACTCTATTAAAGAAATGCAAGTAAACCAAAGTAATAATATTCTATAACATGGTGAAGTAGAAATACAAGTTAAATGTTAAGGATCTCAGAAGTGGTTCATTCTTCCAAAGAATGGCAAAGATATTTTCACAGAAAGAGATCAATGATATTAATTAACATTTTGAGTTGGGGTTTCAAGTAGTTTGGCAATTGAAAAAGAAATAAAAGGGCGTCGCCGGAAAATGGAACTCTATTCATACATCGACCTGTAAAAACCCAAACCAAGCCTGTTATAGTCGCCTCTGACTCATTCTCACACTCTAGGCCAAAGTAGAACTGCCCTATAGCCATTTACATGGCTATAATATTGCAGAAGCAGAATGCAAGAGATTTCTCCTGTGGAGCCGCTGGTGAGTTTGAGCCACCAAACTTTTAGTTAATAGTAGAATGTTTAACTGTGGCACCATCAAGGATCCTTTACCTAATGGTGTTGTTGTTGTTGTTAAGTGCTGTCGAGTCGGTTCCGACCCATAGCGACCCTGTACAGGGTTTCCGAGGGTGTAAATCCTTACGGGAGTAGAAAGCCTCATCTTTCTCCCGCGGAGCAGCTGGTAGTTTCGAACCGCTGACCTTAAGGTTCGCAGCCCGATTCGTAACCACTACGCTACCAGAGCTCCTTAATAATGATAAATTTTATGATGACTCCAACCTCTCTAATGACATTCCTTTGTCCTTACTATATTCCTTCATATTGGTCGCTCCTCTTTTCCATTCCATAACATCTGTGATAGTTAAAGTTTTATGTCAGCTTGACTAGGCCAGAATTCTCTGGGCTTTGCAACTGAGATGTAGTTCTCCCCCAGAATGAGATCTAATATAACATAATCAACCGTATGATGAGGTTTGCTATATGCAACCAATCAGTTGGAAGGAAGTTTCCTCAGAAATGTGTCTTGTTTTCAATCTATTGGACACTCAAGCAAATCTTGCTCATTCTCTGCTGTGACTATTATCTGGCATCTGGCTCTTCCTCCTACCTCTGGTTCTTTGGACTTGAGCCAGTGACCTTCTCTATTACCTGCAGATCCCGGGAGTCCTCAGCAGCCTTCCTTCTTACTTTCTGGACCTGCATGGCTGCTTGTGATCCAACCTGCCAGTCTTGGTTCACCACCGCTTCAGTTATGGTGAGACACAAGACACCAGCCTGACATCTAACCCACAGACATGGGACTGACCATGGCTATAGCTATGTGTGCCATTTCCTCACTCTAAACATCTTGTTGTTGTTGCTGTTAAGGCTGTCATTGGTTCTGACTCGTAGTGACCCTGTTTAAGATTTCTAAGAGTGGCTGGTGAGTTTGAAACACCAACCTTGCAGTTTGCTGTTCAGTACTTTTATTAAAGTGCCACAACTTCTCTCTCTATATATACATATTAAATCATCACTGGCTTTGCTTCTCTAGAGAACGTACCATAGACAACATTCCATCTTCTTTTATCATTATTTTCAGAAACTTAATTCTTTCATTGTTTTCCTGTAAGAAGTCGTCATTCATGGGCAGACTCATTTAATTGCCTTCCAAATGGTTGCTATTCCTGTAGTGTCTTTCTCTTCATTGAATCATTCCTTCACCTTTGCCTTCAGTTATTAGTTGTTATGGCAATATATGCACAAATCACGAACTTTGTGATCCATAGGATTTTCCTTACCAGATGTTCAGAATTAGGTCACCATGCCTTTTTTCCTACTCCATCAGAGTCCTGGTATGGCACTGTGGGTTAGAGCGCCAGACTGCAAAGCCATTAGTGCTACAACGTTGGTGGTTTAAGCTCACCAGCTGTTCCTCGGAAACCCTATACAGGGTTGCTATGGGTTGGAACTGAATTGACGGTACTTAACAACAACAACAACATCTTAGTCTAGAAGTTCCAATGAAGCATGTTTAACATCATCAATTATACAAGCCTCCACAGGCAGATGGGTAATGGCTATACAACAGCATCTGGGGCAGCTGGTGAGTAGGAGCCACCAGGCTTTAGGTTAATAACATAACACATTGGCTAGGAAGCAAACCTTGGTCTCCTCCATGAAAAGCGAGACTAATTTTCTACAAACAGTGATTTCATCGTGTAGGCTATGTACTTTAAGATTAGCATGGCAAGACAGGTATTACTCGAGATAGAGTAGTAGAAACACCGGAGTCCTGATGTAGATCTGTGGGTTAATGCTCAGGACTGCAAAGTCAGTTTGAACTACAAGGTTGCCAGTTCAAGTTCAATAGTCTTTACTCAGAAACCTATGCAGGGATGCTATGGGTTGGAACTGACTCAACGGCACTTAACAAGACCACATGACAGTTGGTGTAACCTATGGAGTCCTGGTTTGATGCTCCATGATAAGCACTAGGCTGCTAACCAAAGGTCAGAGCTTCAAACCCACCAGCTACACCTCAGAAACCCTATACAGGGTCGGTGTGTGTTGGAACCAACTAAACAGCACGTAAAAACATCAAGAATGACTCTTACATATAATGCTCATTTTTGCAAGATGATTATGACCATACGTGTTGACTATGTATAGCTCTTGGTCAGTGCTAGCCAATGGAGTGTACAATAAATAAAGAGATAATACTATTATTATAATTATAATATTATAAAAATATTATAATTAAATGTGCAAACATCCAGAGTTAGACAACCAAATGAGAAGAACACACTCAGCATTTCCCAAGCTGAAAGAACTGAGGAAAAAACACAAGCCTTGTCTTGAAAAACTAAACGATTATTTGGGCAAAATACTGAGTGATGCAGAATGCATCAGGAGAGATGGAAGGAATACACAGAGTCACTCTACAAAAGAGTATGGTTGATGTTCAACCATAAGAGGTAACAGATGATCAAAAGCCAGTGGTACTGAATGAAGAAGTCTAAGGTGCACTGAAGACATTGACGAAGAACAAGGCACCAGGAATTGATGAATACAAATTGAAATCTTTCAACAAACTGAGGCAGCACTGAAGGCAGTCAATTGTCTATGCCAAGAAATTTAGAAGACAGCTACCTGGCCAGTAGATTGGAAGAGATCCATATTTGTGCCCATTCCAAAGCGAGGTGTCTGAATGGAATGGGGAAATCATCAATCACATTAATAAAACATGCAAATAAAATTTTGCTAGAGATAATTCAAAAACATCTGTAACAGTACATTGACAGCACCTAACAACAAAAACAAATAGTGGATATAGAAATGAGGGATTCAATATAGAAAATGAGAAAGAAATAAGAAAGCAAAAGAACTGAACAGAAATATCTAAAGACAGCTTGAGAAAGCAAAGTAAAGAATTAAATTGAAATTAGCAAAGACCTGGAATTAGAAAACCAAATAAGAACTCACTCAATATTTCTCAAGGTGAAAGAACTGAAGGAAAGAGTGAAGTCTCAATTTGCAGTACTGAAGGATTCTATGGGCAGAATACTGAATGATGCTTCTATCTGTTAATTCCATCAGGTTGGTTCAGACCCATAGTGACCGGATATACAACTGAAGGAAACACTACCCATCCCTGCACCATCCTCACAATTGCTAACTATGCTTGAGCCCATTTTTGCTGCAACTATATTGTTTGGCTCTCCCTCTTTCTGCTGTTCCTTCACTTTACCAAGTATAATGGCCTTCTCCAGGGACTGGTCCCTCCTTACAACGTGTATGAAGTAGGAAAAATGAAGTCAGGCCATCTTAGCTTCTAAGGAGCATTCTGGCTCTACTTCTAACACAGATTTTTTTTTTTTTTTTTTCTGGCAGTCCTTGGCACTTTCAAAATTCTCCAATATCATAATTCAAATGCATCAATTCTTCTTTGATCTTCCTTAATCATTTTCCGACTTTCACATGCATATGAGGCCATAGAAAATACCATGGCTTGGGGCAGGTGCACCTAAGTTCTCAAGCTAACATCTTTGCTCTTGAGCATGTTAAAGAGGTCTTGTGCAACAGATTTGCCTAATGCAATACGTCATTTGATTTCTCGACTTCTGCTTCCATGAGTGTTAATTGTGGATCCAAGTAAAATGAAAACTTTAAAAACTTCAATCTTTTCTCCATTTATCATGATATTTTTTGCTCCAATTACTTTTCATTGAATTGCAGTCCATACCAAAGGTTTAGGTTTTTCATTTTTATCAGTAACTATTTTAAGTCTTCTTCACTTTTAACAAGCGAGATTTTATCATCTGCGTATCACAGTTTGCATCATCTGCATACACAAGGCCTTACAGTCACCATGCTTCTCAATAAAGTTAGTGTACACACGATTGTACACTTTAGAACTATTCTTTCTGAGCTTAAATCTTAAACCCTTTCCTTAGTCTTTCGCAGTCTTTCTATAATCTTTTCCTACCATCTGTATTTAGTCATATTTCCAAACAGGAATGATTGTTTTAGTTGTCCTTGAGCCAATTCCAACTCATAGCAACTTTGTTGTTGTTGTTATGTGCCGTGGAGTCGGCTCTGACTCATAGCGACCCGGTACAGGGTTTCCGAGGCCGTTAATCTTTACAAGAGCAGAAAACCTCCTCTTTCTCCAGCGGAACAGCTGGTAGTTTCAAACTGCTGACCTTGCGGTTCGCAGCCCGATTCGTAACCACTAGGCTAAATTAGAACTGACTCACAGGTCCTTAATATATACAAAAACAGACAGTCACAACTTTGTCTTCAGGAATAGCTGGTGAGTTTGAACTGCCCATCTTTTGTTTACCAGCTAAACAGTTACACACTGTAACTCCTTACCCTATATTTGATCAAATGATCCGTCCTGTATCATCCACACAATAGTTCCTATGTTTGAGCCCATTGTTGCAACCACTGTGTAAATCCATCTCATTTAGGGTCTTAACAGTTTTTATCTGACCCTCTACGATACCAAGGAGCTCTGGTAGCGTAGTGGTTACGAATAGGGCTACTAACCTCAAGGTCGGCTGTTCGAAACTACCAGCGGTTCCCGGGGAGAAAGATGAGGCGTTCTGCTCCCGTAAAGATTTACAGCCCCGGAAACCCTGTGCAGGGTCACTATGAGTCAGAACCGACTCCACGGTACTTAACAACAACAACTACGTTACCAAACATGGTGTTCTTCTCCAGGAAATGGTTCCTCCTAATGAATTGCCCACAGTATATGAGAGAAAGCCTTGGTATCTATCCTCCCTTCTAAGGAACATTATGACAAATACTTTCTACACGACAGATTTGTTTATTCTCTGGAAGTCCATAGTACTTTCAAATTCTTTGCCAACGCCATAATTCACACATGTCAATTCTTCTTTATACTTTCTTATTCATTGTCCAGCTTTCACATGCTTATGAGGTCATTGAAAATGACTTCAGTCAAGTGCGCCTTAGTCATTGAAGTGGCACGCTTTCCTAGGAACTTGTTATCAATTATTTAACTTTTTCCTTTGTTTTTGCTTCTACAATTATTGAAACTACAATTTTTCTGTAATTTTTGGTGCTTATTCATTTTCTTCCCTTATTTTAAGTACCAACTAATCCTTAAGTTTTTTGATTGCTTGTTTGTTTTGTTTTCCTAGTGTAGTGGTTACAAGTCAGGCTACTAACCTCAAGGTCAGGAGTTTAAAACTATCAGCTGTACTGCGGGAGAAAGATGAGACTTTCTGTTCCCATAAAGATTTATAGCCTCAGATACCCTATATAGGGTCTCTGAGTCGGAACCAAATCCAAGGTATATACCCACCACTACCAACACCCTAGAGAAAAGAGTTTCTTCCTGTAATTTAGTTTTAGCCATGGTAAATGGTAACATTATTTGCCAATTTAATCTCTGCATATTACAATGAAATAACCATTTATATGAACATATAATGAAGTTATGTAAAATATAGGCTTGTTGACTGATACCATATACTCATGTATCATCTTTCCAATATATTACTAAATATGAGCAAGAATCATTTCTTGTATACCTTTTGTTGTTGTTATTGTTGTTAAGTGCTGTTGAGTTGGTTCTGAGTCATAACAACCTTGCATAGGGTTTCAAGTGAACAGCTGGTGGGTTAGAATTTTTGACCTTGTGGTATGAAGTCCAGTGCTTATCTTAAAGCACTATACCAGGACTCTATGTACCTTTATACACCAAATAAAAAAATGTCTTTTTTTTTTTTTTTCTTTTTGGATTGCTGATTCTTATTCATTTCTGTGTAGTTGACACAGACATTATAAACTCTTCTGTAAGTGTATATCTGCAGTGATAGTTAGCCAGAGCAGCCTTGCTCACATGTAGAATTAAGCCTTGCTACCTGAAGCAGCCACTGTATTTGATTAATTTATTTTTCTCAAGTATATCTTGAATGCTTATAGCTCAGTACCATTCCTGAAAGTTTTTTTTTTTTTTTAATGGTCATAAAAATAATTTTTGTGTATGTAGTCTGCTGTTCAAATTCTGAATTCTGCTTCAGAACACCTGTTAGGTTATGTAGCAAGATGCCTTGGTGTAAATAATAAAAGTATTTGCAATGACTGAATGTTTGAAAAAATGGCTGAATTTCAGAGATTTATTTGTACTACAGAAGGCTTATTAAGATAGTTTATGCTATTGTGTATTGTCTTAAGTGGAAAATTGGTGTTGTTATGCCAATTTGCAGTTTAAAATACGTCCTGCATCTGTTATGTCACTTTCCTCTGAAATGCTTAGGACAGGTAGATTACACTGCCAAGTTAAGTCATTATAATTCCAACAGATGCTGTCATGTAGATGAAGAAAATTCATTTAAAATGATATCATTTTTTAAAATGTGTTCTTTGTGTGTAAGAAAGGCAACATGTCATATTAACTCTTCAGGTTTAGATTCCAATCAATGTAATATATTTTGATTAAATCACTTCAACATTTCAGAATAATTTCAGGATAACAATGGAACCACATGCTCAGAGTGTCCTAGTTGCTTCATGCTCAGCAGCCCTTCAATTTATCAATCAGATACAAAGGGATAATGTGTGGATTGACTGAGGAAATGTGCAATAAGAAATTGTGTTGTCTTAAACTGTTGCTTATTGTTAAATGCCTTCCAGCGGTTTTGATTCATAGTGACTTTGTATAGGGTTTCCAAGTAGCAGCTGGTGGATTTCAAGCATTACCTTATAGTTAACAGTCCAGTGCATATCCATAGTGCCACACCAAGACTCCTATCCTAAACTACAAGGGTAACTATAGCTGTATCAATGCTACCTTAGTTATTATGTACTAAGATCTTAAGATTAGTCAGCTCATATCTTGGGTTTTGTGTGTTTAAATTAAAAAAAAAAAATCCAGTTTAAAACTTAATCTGTCTTTACAAGTTATGAGTAAGTTGATTACAAAACAAAAACAAAATAACAGTCTCCAAAAACATCCCCATGATTCCCCTTTCTCCTGACCATCTCTCCAACCCAGCAATGTATGATTTTTATTCTGGGTTATGAATAAATTCATAGATGATAAAAGCACATTGTAAATATTTATAATTCTAATTTCTTCATAATTTTATATAAATAAAAGGATCATGGTGTGTGGGAAGGAATTAATTCACCTTAAAAATGTGTTAGAGTGATTTTTTTTTTAACTTTTTATTGTGGATTGAGTGATAATTTACATGGGAGAACATCAGTTTTACACTCATCATTTCATTGCAATGATTACAATCTCCTATGTGCAAATGTGATATATTTTTAAAATAGTTATTTTCCAGTATGTTTCACCAGTTTCTTATTCATCAACTTGAACTTATAAGTACAATTTATTAAATGTACAGTTGAGAATTGTGTGTTCTTATTAAGATCATAGGTTCAAAAGATTCCTCAAAATAGCAAAGATGTGTTATTCGTGGCATGTTGCTGAGAAACCATAAAATATATTCTATAATCTAAACCTGACAATAAGGATCATCCAAAAAAACCCCATCTATTGTAATAAAAATTATCATTAACAATTATATCTTCAGCATGTATCCATCATGAAATATTCCAGTTAATAATTTAATTCTCATTATATATTTAGATCTAGAATCCTTGTGTAGCACTGTTAGATAAGCACTAGTCTGCTAACCACAAGGCTGGTGGCTCAATCCTACCAGTCTTTCTTGGGAAACTCTATGTTGTTGTTGTTGTTAAGTGCCGTCGAGTCGGTTCCGACCCATAGCGACCCTGTACAAGGTTTCCGAGGGTGTAAATCTTTACGGGAATAGAAAGCCTCATCTTTCTCCCACAGAGCTGCTGGTAGTTTCGAACTGCTGACCTTCAGGTTTGCAGCCCGATTCGTAACCACTACGCTACCAGAGCTCCTTTGGGAAACTCTATACAAGGTCAATATGAGTCAGAACCAACCTGACAGCTCTTAACAACAAGAATAACTAAATTATTCAGTCTGAAATTGATCAAACATGCAATCAAGGTGCACTGATACTTGCTGATCATTGAAATGTTAAAGTTGGAAGAAAACAGGAAAACTTAGTCATTGGAAAATACAGCTTTGGTGCTCGAAACAATGCTGGAGATCACATAATAAAATTTTACAATACCAATGACTTATTCATTGCAAATACCATTATTCAACAAATAAACGGTGACTATATGCATGGACCTCACCACAAGGAATAAATAGGAGTCAAAGTGCTTACACATGTGGAAAGAAATGATGGGTAAACTGATGATGGTATCACCTGCTAAAACAACACGAGGGGTGGACTGTGGAACAGACCACCAATTTTTCATAGCAAGTTCAGACTGAAGCTGAAGAAACAACTCCACAAGAGCCAAAATACGACCTTGAATGTATCCCACCTGGATTTAAATACCCTCTAAAGAACAGATTTGCTACATTTGACACCAAAGACTGAAGACCAGAAAAGCTTGGGGATGACATCAAGAACACCACAGAGGAGAAATGCAAACATCAATAAAAATGCTGGAAAAAAAGAATCAAAGTACATGCCAGAATACACTCTGAAACTTGCTGTTGAATATAGAGAAACTACAGTAACTGGAGTAAATGATGAAGTAAAGACCTGAACAGAAAATTTCAAAAGGCAGCTCGAGAAGACAAAGTCAAATATTATAATGAAATGTGCAAAGACGTGGAGTTAAGAAATCAAAAAGGGAAGAGAACACTCAGCATTTCTCAAGCTGAAAGAACTAAAAAACTTCAAGCTTCTAGTTGAAACATTGTAGGATTCTATGGGTAAATATTCAACAATGCAGGGTGGAACACAAATAGTCACTATGCCAAAAAGAATTAGTTGCTGTTCAGCCATTTCAAGAAATAGTATATGATCAAGAACCAATGGTATTGAAGGAAGAAGTCCAAGGTGCACTGCAGGCATTGGCATAGAACAAGGTCCCAGGGATTGATGTAATAAATTGAAATCTTTCAAAAAATGGTTGGGGAGCTGGAGGTGTTCACTCATCTATGTCAAGAAATTTGGAAGGCAGACACCGGGCCAACTCATTGGAAGAGATTGATATTTGTGCCCATTCCAATGAAAGGTGACCCAAAGGATTGTGGAAATCCCCAAACTATCATTAATATCACATGTAAATAAAATTTTGCTGGAGATCATTCAAATACCGTTCCAGCAGTACATGGACAGTGAGTTGCCAGAAATTCAATTTGGATTCTGAAGAAGCCATGGAATGAGGGGTAACATTGCTAGCATCTGATAGATCTTGACTACATGTAGAGAATACTATATATATATATATACTTTATTGACTTTACAAAGGGATTCAACTGTGTGTACCATAAAAACCTGTGGTTTACATGTCAAAGTATGGATATTCCAGGACACTTAATTGTGCTCATGAGGAAACTTTACATTGAACAAAAGACAGTCATCAAACTACAAAATGTGTATACTGAATGATTTAAAACCAGGAAAGGTACATGCCAGGCTATATCCTTTCACCATCCTCTTTCAATTTGAATGCTGATCAAATAATATAGGAAAGTGAATTAGATGAAGATGAATGTGGTAGCAGGATTGGAGGAAGCCTCATTAACAACTTGTGATATGCAGATGATAAAACCTTGCTTGATGGAAATTTAAGAGGATTTGAAATACTTATTGAAGAAGATCAAAGACTACAGTCTTCAGTATGAATTGCACCTCAATGTAAAGAAATGCAAAAATCCTCACCATGGACCAATAAATAACATCATGATAAAAAAAAAAAAAGAAGAAAGATTAAAGTTGTCAAAAACTTCATTTTACTTGGATCCACAATCAACACTCATGGAGGCAGCAGTGAAGAAATCAAATGATGCTTTGTGTTCAGCAAATCTGCTGCAAAAGACCTATTAAAGGTGTTAAAGAGCAAAGATTTCACTTTGAGGAATGAGGTGTGGCTAACCCAAGCCACTTAACTAAAGGAGTCCTGGCATGGTGCTGCAGGTTAATGAGCTGGACTGCAAGGTCGGTTTGCTTGGAGGTTCAAGTTCAACAGTAACTCTTTGCAAACCCTATACTTAACAACAATAACCCAAGCCATGTTATTTTCAGTCACCTCATATGCATGTGAAAGTTAGACAATGAATAAGTGAAATAGTATATATATATATGTTGGGAGACAAATTTTCATAGGTCTGTTATATTGTTGTACATCACGGGAGCAGAGGTATTAAGTGCCTTTATTCTAAGCTATCTTTTTTCGGATTTTTGTACAATGATCAACCTTATAAGACTGTCCTCCAGAGCAAAAGGGTAATTTTTTTTTGTTTTTCAAAAACTATCCAGGATAAAAAAAGTGTTTCCTTATGATGCAAAGCACAGCCATGCTTGCCGTTCAATATAAAGTATTTGTGTTCCCTTATTTCAGGGTTCTTCTCCTCTAAGGCACTGCATGCTTGTGCAGCATCACATGACCCTATTTCTTATTATCCTGTTTGAATTGTATCATCCTATTAAAAAACTCTTGGAGTCCTAGTGTGGCACTGTAGGTTAATGCCCTGGACTACAAATTCAATTTGAACCTCAAGGTCAGTGGTTCAAGTCCACCAGCCACTCTTTGCAACTCTATACAGGGTCGCTAGGGGTCAGAACCAACTTGAGAGCAGTTAACAACAAAAATTAAATAACTGATGCCAATGTGGATACTGTGGTTGCTTTAAGAAATAATGTCCTTTGTCTCTGACCTGGGAGTTCCATGTCTCCAGCCGTATCATGAAACTTGGGAGTCTAACTTATTAGCTTTCAAGTACGGTATAAATGTCAGACCCTTCACATATGTGACCATATGTTGTCTAGCTTGTAATTTTTCTTTTGAATCTTCTGATATATTGCTATTGGTTCTATAGGTTCATATTGACTTAAAGACGTGTTTGCTAGTAATGTATGATGGGGCACTTTCTGTAGTCTGTGTTGTTGTCGATTCCATCCCATAGCGATGCTGTATAGTAGGGTTTCTGAGGAGCAGCTGGTGAACTTGAACCACCAATCTTGCAGTTCAGATGACTTTGTAGTTTGCACCTTAACCCACAGCACCACACCAGTAATCCTTCTTGGTAAATTCAAAGTGCAATAAAGGATGAGTCTTGGAGCAGAGAATTCCATATACCACAAAGCCAGAGTTAATTATTCTTTGCCACTCTCCCCAAACTAACTTTTTAAAAAATACTTAAGGAAGAAACAGCAGTTAGAAGAGGCAGTATCCTTATGGTGTAATCCTTTTCTTGTCCTAGGTTTGTTGTTTTTGTTAGTTGTCATTGAGTAGGTACCGACTCATAGCAATGCTGTGTACAACAGAACGAAACACTGTCCAGTCCTGGGCCAACCTCATAACTGCTGCCACACTTGAGCCATTGATGCTGTCACTTTGCTAATCCATCCCACTTGGGGTCTTCCTCTTTTTCTATGACCCTCCACTTTACCAAACATGATATCCTTCTACAGCAACTGGTCCCTCCTGACAATATGTTCAAAGTATGAGAGACGAAGTTTGACCATCCTGGACTCCAAGGAGCACTCTGGCTGCACCTTTTCCAAGATAGATCTGTTTGTGTTTTTGGCAGCCCATGGCACTTTCAATATTCTTCTCCAACACCATAACTCAAAAGCATCAATTTGTCTATGGTTTTCCTTATTGACTGTCCAGCTTTCACATGCATGAGAGCTTGTTGAAAATACCATGGAGCACCTTAGTCCTCAAGCTGACATCTTTGCTCTTCAACACTTTAAAAATCTCTTTTGGAGCAGATTTGCCTAATGCAATACGCTGTTTGATCTCTTGATTGCTGCTTAAGTGAGTGTTGATAGTTGATCAAAGAAGAATGAAGTCCTTGACAACTTCAATCTTTTCTCTGTTGATAAGAATGTTGTTTATTGGCCCAGTAGTGAGGATTTTTGTTTTCTTGACATTGAGATGTAATACATATGGAAGGCTGTGCTCTTTGATCTTCATCAGTAAATGTTTTAAGTCCTCTTTGCTTTCAGCAAATAAAGTTGTATCATCTGCATAGCACAGGTTGTTAATGAGTCTCCCTGAAATCCTGATACTACCTTTTTCTTGAGGTTTAGAGAGGGAAAAAGTGAAGCTGTGAATGTCTATAGCTATTCAACCTGCATCTGATTAGTTGCTTTTATTATTTTTTTTGTGGGGGGGTTGTTTAGTTTTAAACACCATATTTAAATACAACTTTTGTTCAGCTCTTCTATTCTTCACACTGCCCGAATCTTATACATTAGTCCATACTGTGGATGACTACAGCAGATTTTTGCAATAAGGGGCAGACAATGATATTCCAAGGAAACATGAGGAGAAGAGCAAAAGACAAATTTTAACACTTTAAGATCTACCCATTTATGGTTAGTTTCTGTATACTCAGTATACAACCACATATACTTAATACATGCAATTCAGTATTCCCTTACTTCAAAGGATATTGTATGTTGTTTTCATGTGCTATCTAGTCAGTTCTGACTCATAGTGACCATGTATAGGGTTTCTAAGAAGCGGTTGATGGTTTTGAATTGCCAATCTTGTGGTTAGCAGGCCAGTGCTTATCCTACAGCAGTACGCTAGGTTACTAGAATCTTTGTTTTGTTCCACCCATATCGTCATTGCCGGTTTTCCCCCTTTTCCACTCACCAGATGACAAATGTGGTCACCAGCAATCTTGTGTGCCTACTCATGTGCTCCCTTTGGCTTTCTGTTTTGGGGGGAGGGGGTTGTCCTGAAGGGACATGATTGCTTGTCTTGATGGATCCCTGGGGAACAACTTGTTTGTTCTTATAGTAGCCAGTCTTATAGTAGCCAGTTTTTTGGTGGGGTGGGGAGGATTTTTCTTTTCAAGAAAGATCTTCTGTTCCTCTTACTGCTCTAGGCTGGTGTACTTGTCCTTTCAAGTGGGAATGTCCCACCTCAGAAGGTTCTGAATAGGGCTCAGAATTACACCTAAAGTTCTATACACTACAACATTCCAGAAGAAGACTATTTCACTGAGCTAGTTCTAGAACCCCTTTTAGGTATTCCAATCAGTTACAGGCTGAAGACAGGCTTACAAACTTTCTTTACTCAAGTTTCCTGATATTCCTTTCTATCCCACTCTAGTGTTTATTTTACAATAATAGACAAGGGAAGCCAATATTCATAAGACCGTCAAGCATCTTCACATTATTTCCCCTCTTTTATTAGGACTGATTTTAGTGAAATCAGAATCGCTGCTAATCCACCATCATATATGTTTAATTTAGGAGTTATAATGATATGAGTTCTTTGAAGACTGCTGTGGAAACCACTCATTAATTGCAAAAACAGACTTCACCTCAGGTTAACCAAATAATTAATGAAGAAAAGTTTTTTTGTTTTTGTTTATGGAAATGTTCTATTTCATAACAAAGATGGGATAGAATTAGAATATTAGCATTTTCAGTCACTTACAAAAGAACTGTAAAGACTGAGATCATTACTAAGGGAAAAAGAAAAAGACATCATGTGTTTTCTGTTTATAGTTGTTATTGTTGTTGTTAAGGGCTGTTGAGTCAATTCTGACCCATAGTGATTCTGTATAGGATTTCCAAGGAGATGCTGATCAGCTTGAACCACCCACCTTGCAGTTCAGTGACTTTGCAGTCTGAACCATTAGCCCACAGCACCACACCAGGACTCCTTCTGTTTATGACATTGTTGTTGTTGAGTGTTATAGAGTAGAATCTGACCCATAACTACCCTGTGTAAGGTTCCCAAGGAGCAGCTGGTGAGCTTCAACCACCAACCTTGTAGTTCAAACAAATTTGCAGTCTGATGCATTAGCCCACAGCGCCACACCAGGACTCTTCTGTTTATGGTACACAACCTCAAATTCTCGTCAAATACTCATCTGAATTATATCAGACTTCTAGGTTTACCAATTTTCAGATAATATAAAGAACAGAGAAGTATGCTAAATGTCTCAGAAGGATTTAATTGGTACAATTAAAATTTTGGGAAACTATAAGAAAAAAAATAGCCAATTTTTCTTTAAAACATAAATTGGCTAAAAAAAAACCGAGTGTTTAATTCATAAATAAAAAGACTTAAGAAACACACTAAATCTTCAAAATATGAATCTTACTATGCATAAAAAGTATCATTTTTAATATTGTCTGGATGTGTTAATATGTGGCACTGCAGGTTAATGTGCAGGACTGCAATGTAAGTGTGAACTGCAAGGTCAGCGGTTCAAGCTCACCAACCACTGCTCGGAAACTCTATACAGAGTCGCTATGAGTCGGAAGTGACTGAAAGATACTTAACACCAATAATGTAATTTAATTTTCAGAGATATATAACAAAATGGAGTCCTGGTGTGTTGTAGAGTAAGCACAGGACTGTTAACCACAAAATTGGTGGTTACGACCCATCAACTGCTCCTTGGAAACCCAATACAGTGTCATTATTAGTCAGAACCAACTCAAGGACACTTAACAACAACAACAATATCCCAAAATGTTTAGAGATAAAATGACATGGTGTCTAACATTTCTTTCAGGATGAATTTGGGAGGGAGCAAGGAGGGGCAGGAGTATAAACAGTTTGTATATGAGTTGATAATCGTTTAAGCAGAATGATAAATATAGTGTTCATCACTAAATTCTCTCTATTTATTTGAATTTCCCAAAATATAAAGGTTTAAATTGTTACTTTAAAATTTTGTAAATATTCAGGAACTGGGAGTTGGTACTTTCTTAGTTCATTTTTCTGTGATAATGATTTTTGATGGATCATCTTAGCTGTCTCATGAATTTTCCTTGTAAGGTTAATTTTGTGCGTCAGAGAGTTGACTGGGGTTAGAAGAGCAGGCTCTGGTTGAAAGCAAGTATTTCTTCTCTCTGAACTGACTTCAATGTTTATTATACTTTGATGTCACACTCATTAGCACGGTACTCTTGTCACTGTGTTAACCTACCCAGATGTTTCTCTGATAGTGTTCAGCTCAGTAAATTTAGACTTCACACAATCGTGCCTGTCACTTCAAGCCCTACTCTCCCAAATATTTCAAGGTACATTCAACCCAGCTGTTAGTGTGAATGTATAATACATTTTAATAAAACTTTTGAGATTTGAGATGCTGTTTGAAGTATTTCAAGAGGCTTTTCCCTCTAGTATTAGGAAACTTCTCCGACAGAAACAAAAGGAATCTGAAAATCTACAGTTTGGATTTTACTTATTACAATACACTTGCATTTTAAAAAGCAACCCCAAACCTGAAAAGATTGTGTGAAAAAGAGTCATACTCTGATTATTTGTGTATTAAATGATATACACTGGGATTTAAGACAAAAATGTTCTACAATTAAACTTTATTTTCCACAAATGCAACTGATAGTTTTAGGTCAAAGACTATAAAATTTCAGGAATTGTATAATGTTTAGCCAAATAAGTTAAAACTCAGAGGGCCTTTTGACTAAGATTAAATGAAACAAAGAATGAAAAATGCTCAGTATGGTTCCAGGTGTACAGCAAAATCTTCATAAATAGATACTATGGATGTTTTAAGAAATTGTCTCCAAAAAATTTATATCTTGAACAAATTTTTTTGTTTTGTTTTGTCTATTCTGTTTGTCTGCATGTGTTGAAAATAACTTAATATGTTTAATTCCAGAGGAGAATTCTATCATTAACCAAATTAGTCATTTTTTAAATGAATTTAAATTTAAATAAATCTTCAAAATGATTTCCACACAAAGAAAAGCAGTGGTTATCTTTAGTGTTAGCAGAAGATTATACAGAAAAGCCCATTAAAATGTTTTAGTAAACAGTCAGGAGAAATAAATCTTGTTAAAGTTGCATCCTAAGAGGGGAAGTTAGCTCTGGTAGTGTAGTGGTTAAGAATCGGGCTGCGAACCTTAAGGTCAGCGGTTCGAAACTACCAGCCGCTCCGCGGGAGAAAGATGAGGCTTTCTACTCCCGTAAAGATTTACACCCTCGGAAACCCTGTACAGGGTCGTTATGGGTTGGAACCGACTCGACGGCACTTAACAACAACAAGAGGGGAAGTTATCAGTCTCTCTACTATGGGTTCTGGAATTGTTATTACAAGTCGATCAGCTTCTCATAATTCATTTACATAGCATCCCAAAAAATTCATCACCACATGATGGGGTTCTGTTACTGATTTTTAAATGGATTTTTATCAAGGAACTCAAAATACTCTTCAGAAAGCAGAACTAAGAGAATAGTGTCTGTTTTGGTCTCGATTACAAATTTTCATTAGAAATTTTGCAACTGCCCAAGTATATCTTCTTAATCTGTGTCTTTATTCTTTGACTTGAATGAAGTCTTTGTATGGCTGTGTCTGTGTGCCATGGAGTTGGTTCCGACTCATAGCGAACCTGCATAGGTTTTCCGAGGCTGTAGATCTTTACGGGAGCAGAACGCCTCATGTTTCTCCCACGGGACAGCTGGTAGTTTCGAACTGCTGACCTTGTGGTTAGCAGCCCGATTCGTAACCACTTTGCTACCAGAGCTATATTCAGCTCTGACTTTGAAGATAGTTTAAAGTTTGTGTTTGCTGGGAGGAAGCACTTCTTGAATGGGGTCCCACTTGAAAACAATTTTCTTAATTGGCTAGACCGTTTTCTCAGGAGACAATTTTTTTTTACCACATTAATCATTCTTACTATGTGCAAAGGTCTAAGGTCACTTAATTAGTTCATCACCAGTAACTTGCTCTCTTCTTTATTATTGGAAAGATAAGACTAATGCCTAATGGTTGTCAAAATATTGATTGTATACAATGAAGGAGGAGTTCTGGTGTAGTGCTGTGGGTTCATGCGTTGTAACGTAAAGTTGGTTTGAACTGCAATGAAACTCTATATAAGGTTGCTATGGGTTGGAACTGACTTGATGGCACTTAACAACAAAAATGACATTAAGGAAAGACGTGTTAAGAAACCTGCTTCACATAGAGGATATGCTTTAGTAATATAGCCAAATCCAAGGAAAAGGGGATGATTTTATTGTAAGGTTATCACATAGAGGGGACTTCAGTAAGTTTGTATAAAAATAAAATAGAGAGATAATGAAATTTTCCATTTTTTTTGAAGCCAAACCCATATAACATAAAAGATACAACTTTATTAAAATTTTATTATCTAATTAAGTTCATTCAATTATTTTACTTCCTAAGACAAATTATATGTTTAAAAATAAAAAATCAATCAAAAGGAATAACCAAAATGTTGACTTAATTACATAGAGTTAAAATGTTTATTTAAAATATTTAAAATGGATATACTTTTATTCTGATTTGAGGAGTTATATTTGATTGTAGTTAATTGTTGTTGTTGTTGTTAGGTGTCATTCAGTATGTACCAACACATAGCCATCCTATGCACAAGAGAATGAAATTCCGTTTGGTCCAGAGCCTACCTCACAATTGTTGCTTTGCCCAAGCCCATTTTTGCTGCCACTGTGCCAATCCAGTTCATTGGGGGTCTTCCTCTTTTTCTCTGACCCCTCCACTTTACCAAACATGGTATCCTTCTCCAGGGACTTGTTCCTCCTTATACTATATTCAAAATACAAGAGACAAAGTCTGGCCATCCTGGATTCCAAAGATTATTGTGGCTGTATTTACTACAACAAAGATCTGTTTGTTCTTTTGGCACTCCATAGTGCTTTTAATAATCTCCAACACCATAGCTCAAACGAATCAATTGTTTTATGAGCTTCCTTATTCACTGCCCAACTTTCAGATACATATGAGGTTATTGAAAACACCCTGGACCGGATCAGGCACAATTTAGTCCTCAAACTGATATTTTTGCTCTTTAACATTTTAAAGAGGTCTTGTGCAACAGATCTGCCTAATGCAATGTGTTGTTTGATTTCTAGACTACCGTTTCCGTGAGTCCTGATGGTTGTTACAAGCAAAATGAAGTCTTTGGCAACTTCAAACTTTTCTTCATTTATCATTATGTTATTTATTGCACCAGTGGTGAGGATTGCTGTTTTCTTTACATTGATTTGCAACTCATACTGAAGGCTTTGGCCTTTGATTTTAATCAGTACATAATTTAAGTCCTCTTCACTTTCAGCAAGCAAGGTTGTAACAGCTGCATATTGCCGTTTGTTAATGCAATACATCTTTCAATCCTACTGCCATGTTTTTCTTCATATAATCCCAGTTCTTAGATTATTTGCTCAGTTTACAGATTGGATAAATTATGTTGAAAGAATATAATCCTGGCACATAACTTTCCTAATTTTAAAACATTCCATGTTCCCTTTTTCTGTCGAACAACTGCCTCTTGTTTATGCATAGAATCCTCATGAGCCCAACTAGGAGTTCTGGAATACTCATTCTTCACAATGTTGTCCATAGCTTGTCATGAGCCACCCAATAGAAAGCCTTTGCATAGTCACTAAAGCATAGGTAAACATCTTTCCTGTATGTTTTCATCCAAGAACCATCTGACATCAGTAACGATATCCCTCACTCCTCGTCCTCTTCTGAATTCAGCTTGAACCTCTGGAAGTTTTCTATCAATGTATGCTTGCAGCCATTTT
This sequence comes from Chrysochloris asiatica, assembly GCF_000296735.1. Classification (NCBI taxonomy): domain Eukaryota; kingdom Metazoa; phylum Chordata; class Mammalia; order Afrosoricida; family Chrysochloridae; genus Chrysochloris; species Chrysochloris asiatica. Next base: position 1,217,379 of record NW_006408945.1, on the reverse strand, counting down.
TGTGTTATCTTTAACAAATCTGTACTTGCTTGCAATATTGATGATATTGTCCCATGATTCCCCCATTCCCTCGGGTCACCTCTCTTTGGAATGGGCACAAATATGGATCTCTTCCAGTCAGTTGATCAGGTAGTTTTCTTCCAGATTTCTTGGCATAGATGAGTGTCTCCAGTGCTTCATGAGTTTATTGTAAGATTCAACTTGTATTCCATCAATTCCTTATTCTTTGCCAATTCCTTCAGTGCATCTTGGACTTCTTCCTTCAGTATCATTGGCTCTTGGTTATGTATTGCAAAGGCTCTGCAAGAAGCCTCGTTCACTGGGTACGCTGTAGCCCCATTTTAGGTATTCCAATCAGTCATAGGCAGAAGACTGACTTACAAGCCTTCTAGTGTGGTGTTTCTGACTATTCCTTTCTCTCCCTCTCCAGTGTCTACTCTATATTATAATGCAAGGGAAACCAAGATTAAAACAAACAAACAAACAAACAAACAAACAAACAAACAAACAAACAAACACAAAACAGTCAAGCATCTTAACATGATCCCCCCCCCCCATTCCAACCATGACTCAATCCCTGTATCTCAGAGCCCTGCCGTTCCAAGGCTGTGCATATATCGTCTTTTATCTCTGTCCCATTTAGCCCTTTCGAACATGCCCAATTGTTCTCCCATCTGCCCCATTTCTCCACTTCCCTCTCCCTCCCTGTATATTGTCCCCCTCCCTAGCACTCAAGCTCTCCTGTTTCCAATCCCCACCCTGTGCTCTGCCCTCCCTCCTTCCCCCCCCCCATCACCAACTTCCCAACAACCAACAAAGACTTCCCCCTACCCCCTTTTAGTATAATTTCTCTTTCTTAGTATTTTACAGTAGTGGTCCTATGCAGTAGTTCTCTTTTTGTGACTGACTAATTTCACTCAGCATAATGTCCTCAAGGTTCATCCATGTTATGTGGTGGCTTACTGCTTCCTTGTTATTCTTCAGTGTAGCATAATATTCCATTGTGTGTATGTACCACAATTTGTTTATCCATTCTTCAGTTGATGGGCACTTTGGCTGTCTCCATCTTTTTGCTATTGTAAATAGTGCTGCTATAAACATTGATGTGCATATATCTTCTGCTGCTATAAACATTGGTGTGTGTATATCTTCTCGTGTTGTGGCTCGTTTTTCTTGTGGGTAAATACCGAGTAGAGGGATTGCTGGATCATAGGGTATTTCTATTTTCAAGCGTTCTTCCCTTTTGGTTTTCTAGCTTCAGGTTCTTCCACATTTCATTATAATATTTGACTTTATCTTCCTCAGTTTCCCTTTGAAATTTTCAATTCAACTCTTTACCTCTTCATTTCTTCCATTCGCTTTAGCAACTCTACACTGGAGAGCAAGTTTCATAGTTTCTTCTGACATCCATTTTGGCCCTTTCCTTCTTTCTTATCTTGTTAATAACCATTTGCTTTCTTTCTGTATGATGCCCTTGATGTCATTCCTCAACTCTACAGCTCTTTGGTCATTAGTGTCTAATGCAACAAATTTGTTGTTCAGATGATCTCTTAATTCAGGTGGAATATGTTCAAGGTCATATTTTGGCTCTTGTGAACTTGTTTTAATTTTATCCAACTTCATCCTGAACTTGCATATGAGCAATTGTTGATCTGTTCCACAGTCTGCCCTTGGTGTTGTTTTGGATGATGATATGGAACTTTTCCACCAATTCTTTTCACAGATATAGTCAGTTTGATTTTTGTGTATTTTATAGGGTGAGGTCCATGAGTATAATAGTTGTCTTTTATGTTGTTTTAAAAAAGTATTTGCAATGAAGAAGTGACTGGTACTGAAACATTCTATCATGAATCTTCAGCATTGTTTCTATCTCCAAGGCCATATTTTCCAACTACTGATCCTTCTTCTTTGTTTCCAACCTTTACATTCCAATTGCCAGTAATAATCAACACATCCTGATTGCAAATTTGATCAGTTTCAGACTGAAGAATTAGTAGGATTCTTCAATCTCAACACCACTGGCTTTAGTGGTTGGTGCGTCAATGTGAAAAAACTGGTATTAATTGGTCTTTTTGTAGGCATATGGATATTATCCTATCACAGACAGCATTGTACTTCAAGACACATCTTGATA